>NC_052173.1:11743837-11783089 GCF_902713615.1 Scyliorhinus canicula | reverse complement strand
GGAACTCGGACATCAGTAAAGGGAGATAGCCAGCAGTTTAATTCCTTGCAGTAGAGCACCCCTACCAGTGACAGAGCTTGCAGCACGAGAACAAGGACAAATGAAGGGCAACGCTAAAATTATTTCTTCATTTTCCTCCAGCAGATGGGGCTCAGCACCATTAATTCCCAACACTGCTTGGTATCCCTGAAGTTGTTGAAGAGAACACAGCAACACAAATTAATTCAGATGCCCCAAGGTCAGCAGCACCACCTTGCACACTTCAAAATTGAAAAATATTGCTTTGAGTGCAATCCACACTTTCAGGGTTTTACTGTGTTTCAGTCGCACTGACCCACAGTCCAATGTTTTTCCAATTAACATGATATGTAGGGACTGATACCACAGACTATGATATTTGTCACTGCCTGACTTAAAGGCAATGGGCACGATCTAACGGGAAAGTTTCTAAGTGCGGTAGTGAGTGGGAACCTGTCGGGTGTTCAAAACGGTTGACCCAGCAAGGCCATCACTGGTATTGAATGTTAATTAGGGCCGCTTAATGATGCCCCCATGGACTTCACGCCGGAAAAGACTGTCCTGCCAGCCGATTCGCCAGGACCGTTCCCGCCAGCTCCCTGCTGACGAGGGAGAGCAGCTCTTAAACCGATCTCACCGAGCAAACCCCAGACAGCAGGCAGCCGTGCCACCGTGCAGACCAGTTACACGATTCAGAGATGTCAACCTAGCCAGACTGATGGATGCGGTGGAGTCCAGACGGATACCCTGTTCCCCCGAGGGGGTCGGAGGCTCAGCCATAGGTCAGCCAGTGCCGCCTGGGAGGCAAGGGCAGAGGCCATCAATTCGGGGAGTGTCACCAGGAGGACTGCCACCCAGTGCCGCAAGAAGCTCAACAACGTCCACCAGGCTGCATGGGTGAGTGGCATCGGCTCCCTGAAACAGGTTCCGCCTGGCATCCCTGGATGCCCCCCCCCCCCCCCCCCCCCCCCGATGACTCTGCGCTTGGGCCCCCCGCCTGACGACCCTGTGCTTGAAACCGCACCCCCGCACCCCCAAGCACAATACCACACCCTGGCACCCACCAGCACACCCCAAACCTGCCCAGCGGTGGTGTCCGTGCCTGGCCCATCATGCCCCCCCCCCCCCCCCCCCCCCAAGCAAAGCATGCAGCGTGCGGCTCACAATGCCCCCTCTGTGTCCCTGCAGGAAAAATTGGCCCACAACAGATGGGAGACAGCACAGAAAGGTGGCAGGGTGGCAGACATCAGAGTCCTCAGCCCCTATGAGGGACCCTGGAGGTTGCGGGGGTGCAGAGGACAGATCAGTCACCGATGTCGAGATTGGTCTGTGCCGCAGGGGTGAGTACCCACTGCTACCTGCCCCTGTCATACCAGCATGATGATCCATCCCTCTCACTGACCACATGTCCATTCTCCCACAGGATCTCTATCCGATGGGGCCAGCCCATCCGAGGACCCCCCCCCCATGTTCCTGTGCTGTATTATATCATAGAATTTACAGTGCAGAAGGAGGCCACTCGGTCCATCGAGTCTGCACCGGGCGCACTATTTAAGCGCACACCTCCACCCTATCCCCGTAACCCAATAACTCCTCCTAACCTTTTTGGACACTAAGGGCAATTGATCATGGCCAATCCACCTAACCTGCACGTCTTTGGACTGTGGGAGGAAACCGGAGCACCCGGAGGAAACCCACACAGACACAGGGGGAGGACGTGCAGACTCCACACAGACAGTGACCCAGCCGGGAATCGAACCTGGGACCCTGGAGCTGTGAAGCAACAGTGCTACCCACTGTGCTACCATGCTGCCCTCTGTTCTTTGTTGGATGTCAGCGACACTCTTTCAGGTCAATAGCTGACTGGAGGAATTCCAAAGGCTACAGGTGCAGGAGATTGTGCCGGCAATGTGTGGCACCAAGGCCAACACTGCCAGGGTGGCAAACGCAGTGGAAAGCCTGGAGCACAACGTCAGCAGCATGAGGGGTGGTGTCCATGCATGACTCAGTCAGTGACAGCCATGGCTGAGAGCTTCGACAGCATCTCCCAGTCACTAGGGGGATGTATCCCTGACGCGGGTGGACCTTGCCAAGATGCTGTGGAGCATGTCCTAGTCTCTGGTGGGCATTTTTGAGGCGCTCCAGACCTTGTCCCTGTTGCTGAAGACCGTGTCCCAGGTGCATGTGGACATTGGTGAGGCACTGTAGGACATGGCCCGGACACAAGAGGAGTATCGTTGAGGGAATTGGGCCATGGTGCCGACAGGGCTGGCAGAGCCAGATGACGCAGGGGCCTCGAGAGTCAAATCCAGCTGCCCCACTGTCCTAAGGTGACTCCCAGGACCCTGCGACCACCGACCAGGAGGAAGGGGCGCTGGAGGCCAACCGGGAGCCTTCCAACAGGGTGACACGCGGTGGTCACCAGCTCTCCCGAGACCCCCTCCTGAAAACCATGCGTCTCGGAGTCAGTGTGCAGGGTAGGGTGACACGGAGAAGCCAGTGACACCTGCATCTCTGCCGGGACCCACCGGCCCCAGACCTCCAGAGGACACCCACCAGGGGCATCAAAGGCCACAGTATGCGGCAGGCTGCCTCCATCTCCGATGTGCACCCTGGCGACACACCTAGATGTAGCAGCAAAGCACAGAGGGCTAAGTAGATTGAGGATCACTGAGAGGGTACTGGGGGACAAGGCGCGGTGTCATGGGGGGGGGGGGGGAAGGCTAGGAGCAGTTGGGGTAACGATTGTACAACATTAAAGCACATTACACCCGAGACATGTGAAGCCTCCGTCACGTTATTCTGCACTGCGGGCTGGCCTGCACCCCCTCTGCCCTCCCCCAGACCCAGCACCCAGGGCTTGCTGGCCCTAGACCTGCGCATGCCCCTTCCCCTGCAGAGCACCAGAGCACCTGCCTTGTATATTGACCCGCTGACAGTGCCGAAACAGGCCCATCGCCCTGGAGTCATGTAACACAGACCCTGGGAGTGTGGGCGGAGGGGACAAGGGAGGGGGAGTCTGAGGCAGACCAGGTGGGGGAGGGGAGGTGCGGGTGGGGGGGGGGGGGGGAGAGAGAGGGTGAATGGGACAGGAAGAAGGGGAGAAATGACGGACGAAGCCACGTCCTATGAGAAGTGGGCAAAGATGATGAGGGCCTCCCTGGTCCTCCAGCATGGCTAGCCACCTGTCCTCCAGTCTCCAGCTGGTCCCGTGGGCGTGCCCCGGGCTCGTCCTCCAGCCCCTCCTGTTCCGGCTCCTCCTCATCCTCCTCCTCCATCAGCGTGGCTGCACGTTCCTCCTCCTTCTCCAGCACGTCACCCCGCTGCTGTGCCAGGTTGTGGAGGGCACAGCAGACCACCATAAAGCGGGCGACCCTCAGAGGGGTGTACTGCTGTGCACCACCGGAGCGGTCGAGGCATCAGAACTGCATTTTGAGCAGTTGATGCACCGCTCAATAACAGCCCGACACATGGGCCCCGTTATATCAGGTCTCCACATCAGTCTCCGTTCTCTGTTCTGGCGTCATTAGCCAGGTCCTTACCAGGTACACCTTATCCCCCAAGAACCAACCAGTTATCCTTGAGGATGCTGTAGATCTCTGACTGCCCCAGGATGTAGTTGTTGTGCACACACCCCGTGCATTATCTTCAGGTGGTGGTCGCACCCGAGTTGGATGTTTAGGGAGTGGAACCCCTTCCTGTTAATGAAGGGCGCTCTCGGACCCCCCGGTGTGTGGAAGGCAACATGCGTGCCATCTATTACCCGCTGGACCTGGGGCATCCTGGCAAAGGCAGAGAATCCTGCTGCCTGTGCATCGTGATGGGCTCGGTCCAGATCAAAGTTTACATAGTTGGCTTCCTGGGCAAACAGGGCACCTATGATCTCCCTCTGGGTCCCTCCCTGGCCTGATGGACGGCCGAGTCCTCGGAGTGTGGGGCGGGCACCTGCACACGGGCTGCCGCCCCGAGCCTCTGCCGATGCTGCTGCCACTGCCTTCTCTGGCGCCTTGCAGCCTGGATTGCCACTGCCACCGCGAGGGTAGCTTCTGCAGCATCCACCATATCAAACATAAGGTGATATCTGCAAGGAATTGGAGAGGGTGAGAGACACACAATCAGCTGTGGTTTCCACCCCGGGACTCGCGGGTCCCCATGTTCCCCACCCTCACATCCCCTGCCATCTTTCAGTTGCTATCCAATATGCCCTGTACATGCACCCCCAGCAGCAGCAGAAAAAACATGAGAATAACACCACCCCGGTGCCCCCGGGCTGGTGACACAAATCCAAAGATGGCTACTCACCTCCTCCGATCCCCACAGAAGCTATTGCGCTAGCTTCACGTTTTTAAATAGGTGTACTGAATGGTGCCTGAGTGAATGCTCGCTGGGGTGGCCATTCGATCGGGGGTCCTTCCCGTTAATGGAGATTGGCCTTAATTGGTGATTATTGGTTTCTTCAACGGGAGTGGGCCGGTTAGATCGGAAACCAATCAGTGCCCGTGTGGTTCCTGAATTTGGCCTCTCCCACGATTGAACCGGCTTGTGTGGATTTGCGCCCGGTGCGACACAGACATGAGATCGCGTCCAATAGGGCTAAACAGTTCTTGGATTGAATTTGCACCTATACTGAAATAACATGAGAAGTGGATATTTTCTTTCAAAGCAAAGCACTCCTTGAACTGCTTGGGTTAGCTATTGGGATTATTTATAGGCCCCGAATCGTATTCATCTTGCACTTGTGTGAAACAGTTTCACAGGTGCAGTGGACACAACTCGACAGTTAGGTCAGTGAGCAGCATAAGCCAAGCAGTGCAAGGCCATTGGGAGAGGTAGCAGGGGCTGGTTTAGCACAGTGGGCTAAACAGCTGGCTTGCAATGCAGAACAAGGTCAGCAGCACGGGTTCAATTCCCGAACCAGCCTCCCTGAACAGACGCCGGAATGTGGCAACTAGAGGCTTTTCACAGTAACTTCATTGAAGCCTACTTGTGACAATAAGCGAATATTAGAGTGCCTGTGCCCAATGTAAAGCCAGGTTCACAAAGCAAAGAACTCCCTCCAAACTATATAACAAGATCACTTGGTATCGGATTTAAATGACATTTAGAGAATTAAAAATTAGACAAAAGATGGATGATTAGGAGTTTTCAGGAAATCCTGAACAGAATAGGGTTAGAACACTGGCCCATCACAGAAAAGATCCATCTCCTAAACTGCTGCATCCAATAATTCTTATTCGAAAGGGCACACACACGAGATTCCCACTGAATGCAGGTCCATTTGATAGACAAAGATTAAATAATTCAAACTTTGCCTCAGGACTTCAGGATTTGTCCCACTACTTTGGGAGAAATCTCATCCTCAAATCCCATCCTTTCCAATTGAAACCTTTGCTAAATTCCTGCAAAGGATTCAATGAGGTGCAGAACAGTATACCCATGATAGCAGACCCAAATCTCTTCATTAATTTGATTGAAAAAAAAAATCTATTAGTATAAAGAATTACAAAAATCACTGGCTGCCGTAAAAGTATATCACTAGACAAATTCAAATCTTTTTCAAACTGAGTATGCATACGCAACCTTGAATGGAGTTTCACTGCCCCCTGATGTCATTAATAAGTAACTTCACTGCTGCCAAAACACCCAGGGCCGGAACGTGATGGCTCCTCCCACTGGTGGGATCAAGTCAATAGACATTTGAATGGTTCATCACATAGTTCCACTCCGAGATCACAAAAGGCCGAATTACCCCATTTTCTAACCGCATCGGTTCATTACGCAGTCATTTGTTCCAACCCTCAGCGGATGCTTAAGCTTTGTGGCTTTAAGGTGTCTGATCCTGTCTCATTCACGATGGGTCTTGATGATGTCTATGCTTTTAGATGCCAATCTGCTCCACTCAAGTTTCCTGTTTTGAATTCGGTTTTGCATTCTTTGCAAGTTTCTTGAATATTCCATTTCAGAGGCTTGTAATGATGGCTACTTTTCCCATCATGCTTTAAGGGATTCTTGTTGTTAGCCATTTTGTATGAGCGGAGCCGTACGGCTACAGCTTTTCCTCATATCGCCTTTGGTTCTTTTAACACTCACCTTAAATCAGTGTCTTCTGGTTCTCAACATTTCCACCAATGAGAACATTTTCTCCCTGTCTACACTGTCTAGCCCCCTCATGATTTTGAACATCTCTATGAAATCTCCCCTTAATCTTCTCTTCTTGAACAACAGCTCCAACTTCTCAAATCCATCCATGTAACTGAAGCCCTTCATCCCTGAAACCATTCTCATAAACCGTTTATGCACCTTCTCTAAAGCCTCCACATTCTTCCTACGTATGGTGCCCAGAACTAGACACAATACTCCAGATGAGGCTGAATCAGAGTTTTATAAAGGTTCACCATAACCTCCTTGCTTTATGTACTCAATGCCTCTATTTATAAAAGCCAGGATCCATATGCCTTTTTAACAGCTGCCACCTTCAACAATGTGTGCATATATATCTCTAAGTCCACGGCTACAATTATGACACTTTAAAAGGTTTTTATTTGGAATCATGGAATGAAACAGAGGCCCATTCAACCTATCGTACGTCTATCAGCTCGTATGAGCCATTCAATTGGTCTCAATACCCTGCCTTTTGCCTCACAGCAGGCACATGTCTTCCTCTCATTAAGTATTGAAAGTTTTTACTAAATCCGCTTCCTTCTGCCTTTCAGGGCGTGGGTTCCGGATCATAAATCGCTTATTGTCACAAGTAGGCTTCAAATGAAGTTACTAATAACCTGCTGCGTAAAAAATAAATCACGTTCATTTACCAATTGCATTAAATCTGTGTTCCAGGGTTACCAGCCCTCTTGCCAATAGAAACGATTTCTCCTTATTTTGTACATCGATTCCCTCTATTAAATCATCCCTTATCCATCTCAGCTCAGTGGAGAGCAACCCCAGTTTTCTAGTCCTTGTACATAAAGTGCTGAGAAATGGAATAATGGGCTGCATTGGGCGGCACAGTGGTTAGCTCTGCTGCCTCACGGCGCTGAGCACCCGGGTTCGATCCCGGCCCCGGGTCACTGTCCGTGTGGAGTTTGCACATTCTCCCCGTGTCTGCGTGGGTTTCACCCCCACAACCCAAATATGTGCAGGGTAGGTGGATTGGCCAGGCTAAATTGTCCCTTAATTGGAAAAAATATAATTCGATACTCTAAATTTATTTTTTAAAGGATCTCAGGGACCTTCATTAATGGTAGCTTCCTCTTATCCATATCTTTATTATGGTAATACTGGTTATTTGGCATCTTTTCTTTAATCATGATAGAATTGAGTGGCACCATTGCCATGAGGTGGGTAGAAGGTTTAGGTCTACATGGGTGAGCCCAAAATGTGGGAGGGACATTTGGCTCCCATTCTCTTTTTGGCTTATCTCCTCGCCTCTTTTTCGAGGAGTTTGGTTCCTGATGGTAATGACGGTTTGGCCGTATGGTTAGCCGTATGGGTCCTCACTTGTGTTGAGGAATGTCCCCTTAGAATTATTGTGAATGTGATTTATTTTTGTATTTTTGTTGTGTTGGGATTTGTAAAATGTTGATTGGATCCTGCAATGGTACAGACAGGTCTCTTATCCAAGAAAAGGATGTTATATGGAGTCTACGGTGCCTCTGGAGTGACTTGAGCTGGGGGAGGTGTGTTTTGGTTCATGCCCGAATGTAGTGTGGAAATCCTATCTTAAATTTCTTATGGTGGTCTGTGCAATGGCGATAGTTCATTTTAAACCATGTTCCTGGAATGTATCATCCTATTAAAAGAAGAACCTTTTCTTAAAAAGGAGAAAGTGGACATAGCTTTGTTACAGGAGACTCATCTGCCTGACACTTAAAATTAAAGTGGGAGTGGGTGACCGAAGGTTTGCTGTGCCTCATTCTCAACCAATAGTAAGGGAGTAGCAATTTTGGTCAATAAAAATGTTCCCTTCATGTGGAGAATTGTGTTGAAAGGTAAGGAGAGGTAGATACGTGATTGTTAAGGGTCTTGTATAGGGAGAATCTGTTTCGATAATGAATGTGTATAGCCCTCCAAATCATTCCCTGGAGTTTGGTGTTAAGCTCCAAAGGTAACTCTGTGTGATGAATGTTATCAGTAGCTGATATAATGGTACCTTACCTTTAATGCAATTGGCCCTTTAAGACCGGGCTTGGAACCCTGGGGGACTCCGCCTCTGGCTCCGCCCCCAGGAAACGGTATATAAGATGAGGCTCACTCAGGCAACACGTGATGAGCACACTTCTCGGCTGCTGTACAGTTCTCAGATGATTAAAGCCTTTGAATCATCTATCTTCTCTCCTGTGTCGTGATTGAGGGTATCTCACTCTGCCAATAAGACTAGAAAGCAAATCTTGACTTCTTCAAATCCCTGTTTATTCTGTGCAGTGATCACTTCTCCATCAACTCACCCAGTGCTACCTGTACCCCTTTATTTAAACGGTGCAGTCTATTAAACATTGAATGCAGTCTATTAAACAATAAAATAATTAAAACACCAATTCTAACTCAAACACTGGGGAACTCAACTATTTCCTAAAATTTGTTCCTGAAGCCTTCATGAATTTTGGATAGAGTAGATAGGGAGAAACTGTTCCCGTTGGCAGAAAATAAGCAATGGAGGGGGAACTTTTTCACACAGCGAGTGTTTCAGATCCGGAATGTGGCTGCCTGAGAGCCAGGTGGAGGCAGGTTCACTGGACGCTTTCAAAAGGGTATTGGATTGGTGTCTGAAAAAGGGAAAACATAGAATATACAGTACAGAAGGAGGCCATTCAGCCCATCGAGTCTGCACCGACCCACTTAAGCCCTCACTTACGCCATATCTCCGTAACCCATAACCCCTCCTAACCCTTTTTGGTCACTAAGGGCAATTTATCATGGCCAATCCATCTAATCTGCACGTCTTTGGACTGTGGGAGGAAACCGGAGCACCCGGAGCAAACCCACGCAGACACGGGGAGAACGTGCAGACTCCGCACAGACAGGGACCCAGCAGGGAATCAAACCTGGGACCCTGGCGCTGTGAAGCCACAGTGTTAATCACCTGTGCTACCGTTCTGCCCCTAACGTGCAGGGTTGGGACGGCTGGGGGCAGTGGTGACACTAGTTAAATTACTCCTATGGAGAGCTAGTGCAGACATGACAGGCCAAATGTCCTGCTCCTGTGATGTAACAATTCTGTGAAACATTAAACTAGGATTTGTGCGTTTCCCACAGAACGCACACTGAACTATTCAGTGAGAACACTTCCTGTATAAGGGACAGATGGTAAGATGTCGTAATCCTGAATGACGGAAAGGATAAGAAGAAGAGCAAGGCCAGAGTAAGTTTTGCCTCTCCCAGAAGCTGCTGATTGGACACAGGTTTCACAAAAGTTTGAAAGATTTTTTCAGTCATTCCAAACTATTTTTTACACCCGCAGAAACAATTTAACTAGAGGAAATGGAACAAGATCCAGTGTAGGTATGGTGGAGATGGTCAGTGGGGTAGTGAAGACCAGTGCAATAGAATACGAGACGGCAATGAGGGATTATCAAGTGAGTTAGCATCATTTCTTACAAGCCTGTCAACTTCTCTTTTTCAGCTTTACCAATGTTAGAAAACAGCCCAGTCTGGCAATTTGGTGCAAGGAATTTCATATCTGTTCAGCTGAATTGAATTTCTTGTAACTGGAGCTCCCTTAATGCTACAAGTTCAACATGGCCAGCATATTGATTCTTTAACAATCTCAGCCAGAGTTCCACCATCAGCTCATCTGTACAGAGCTGGGAGAAACTAAATCACAGCTTAACACCATTGAGCCCCGGAATAAACCCATCCACTTCCTTTTTGAGAACCGAAAAAACAGATTTGTTTTCAGATAACTGTTTCAGTTGAAAACATCTGCATTGTCTTAATAGAGGTCACACACTGAGGGTGTAGGTTAACTCATGGTTTGTGGTGGACCACAAAAAAAGTGTCAGAAGGAAGACTAGAATGTAGCACTGGATCCAGAAGAGAGCAGAAGTTTATGGCATCTGGATATTAAACTCAGATGTACTTTACCCAGGGAAGGATACAAAATTAGCATCAGTAAGATCGTCCTCCATGTCCGAAGGTCCATCTCCAAACGCTCGTGTATTTCACCACTGTCTGCCTGAAGAGGCTGAGGAAAGCTTGCCCAAGATAGTGCCTGGTGGAAAGACACCAAAATCATGCTGATGACCATCAGCAGTTGGGGAAGGACCCATGTCAGGGATGTGCAGAATTTGAAGCGTTGGTAATGCAGAGGAGCTCTCACTGAAGTCTAGCAGGTTTATCACACGTCGGCCAAAGGCCACAGAGAGAGCTCTCCACTGAACACGGTTACATACCGAGGACTGAAATGTTGTTGGTAATTAAACCTTTGCTCATTAATCCATATGTTAATTTTGAAAGAACCCAGAGTTCCTCGCAATCCAAGCAGAAGATTGCTTTGACCAGAAAACAGTAGTGAGTTCTGGCTTTAGAGTTCCAATTCCAAGGCGACTTTGAGATGGACTGATTGGAGTGTGGCACCACTGCCAGCCTGTTCAGAAACTGAGCAGAACAACTTGAAGAATTTTCCCACCAGACAGCAAGACCCAGCTAGAAACTATTACTAATAATAATAATCGCTTATTGTCACAAGTAGGCTTCAATGAAGTTACTGTGAAAAGCCCCTAGTCGCCACATTCCGGCACCTGTTCGGGGAGGCTGGTACGGGAATTGAACCTGCGCTGCTAGCCTTGGTCTGCATTACAAGCCAGCTGTTTAGCCCACGGTGCTAAATCAGCCTCTAGAAAAAGTGTCAAGACTCGGTGTGCGGCTGCAGGATGGGATCAGGAAGATCACATAACTTTTGCAGTGCTCTTTCTCCCTGTTGACATGGGTCCCAATGATCACAAGTGCAAAACTAATGAAGGTGTGTATCGAGTAAGTTGCTGATCTCACTGTTACAGTAAGAGGTCTTACAACACTAGGTTAAAGTCCAACAGGTTTGTTTGGAGTCACTAGCTTTCGGAGCACAGCTCCTTCCTCAGGTGAGTGAAGAGGTGGGTTGCACAAACACATATATAGACAAAGTCAATGATGCAAGAACTCACAGTTACTGTTCACCAATGGCAAATTAAAGGACCACGGCTACTCCGAGCATTTCTGAGTTTGGTGGAAAGAGTATGCAACATTTGACTGGTGCTGCTGGATAAATGCAATGTGAGTAGATAGTTTCAGTGACCAAGTACAGTTTAAACATCACACACTTTCCAACTGTCATTTCAAGTCAAATAAAATGATAAGATTAAGCCTATCGGACTTTGTAAATGAAAAAAATAGCAAGGCTCCTTTTAAAGTCTAGAGGTGAAGGCTCAGCTGGAGTTGCACGTGTACGGTTTCTTCACAGCCTCTTTACTTGTGAATTGAATCCAACAATGGTTGACACTTCAATCTACCTGCAGCAAATTTGAACGCTTATCTAACTCAGAGACTAATTGTTCAGACAACTTGTCAAAAGGAGACCAGCAGTTGTTGGTTACATTTGTGCTGTGGGTTTGTCACAGATTTGAAGGACATTTGAGCAAGGCTTTTGAAGTTACAGGTTGTGAAGTCTAAAAATGGATGATGACATCAAATGAAAAGCAAACTGAGTCACGAACTTGAGGATCGCCAGCCGTTTAAGGACTATATTTTAGTTCAAACCAGAAGCTTGTAATTCAGCTTGAATGAACATTTGCAATGTTTAATTGATTTGTTTAATCCTGTAATTTTTGCTCAATTCCATTTAAAGTTTCAGGAAAAGTGTTAAATGTTCTTTCTTTTGGAAAGTTATTCTAGAACATAGAACATACAGTGAAGAACAAAGCCATTCGGCCCACTGAGTCTGCACTGACCCACTTAAGTCCTCACTTGCACCCTATCCCTGTAACCCAATAACCCCATCTAACCTTTTTTTGGTCACTAAGGGCAATTTATCATGGCCAATCCACCTAACCTGCACGTCTTTGGACTGTGAGAGGAAACCGGAGCACCCGGAGGAAACCCACACAGACACGGCGAGAACGTGCAGACTCCACACAGACAGTGACCCAGTGGGGAATCGAACCTGGGACCCTGGTGCTGTGAAGCCACAGTGCTAATCACTTGTGCTACCGTGCTTCCCGAAGTCTTCCATCCCTCAGAAAACAGATTTATAAAAGGGCAACGGGAATTATACTTAGCTTAACAAAAGGCGGCTAGATTGGCCATTTTGTTCCATTTATTTGAAGAATATATTTTTACATAATTAATTGAAGAGTGAAGAGCCTTGTATTCAAAAAGGTAAACCACACAAAGCACCAAAGAAAAAAAGGGTCCAGATTCACACTGTGCTGATCAGGTCATTTGTCAGCTGAAAATCCAGCAGCTAAGAGCCTGCCTAAAAAAAAAATCAGAAATGGCTGATAGAAGCCATTTAACCCTCGAGAAGACTCACTCTCTTCATTAACCTAACCCCAGTTAGTTCACCTGTCCTAAAATTTGCTCTTCTAACCCTCTCTGCCCTCTGTTCAGAACCATTTGGTGACAAGTTCAAGCTTTTGCTACCTCATTGTTCTGCAGAAATTTTGTTACATTTACCTACCACATATATGGAGTGGAAGTAGGTTTGTGTATTCAATTACTTTGGTTTTGCTACCATGGAGTTGCTATAATCTGATACACCAAACCACATTTAAAGATAGGAAAAGAGAATCCCAACGGCAGGAGAATTCTGGCCAATAAATATTTTTTAAGAACTCTCCAATTAAAGACGTCCACATGCCAAACTGTAAAGTCAAATCATTAGACAAGCAAATAAATAACCTGTTAAATTGACCACATCACCGCAGGGAGTTACATGGCATAGAGTTCACATGACACATAGTCACGTGGGATATCTGACCTTGAGGTGGCCATACACAAGCCTTTGGAGGGGGCAGGAGGACCATTAGAAAGGAAAACAAGATCCTTTGCGTTAGAAATAAAGTAGAAAAACAAGGGTTGGGATTCTCTGTTGGCTGATGCCAAAATCAGGAAACGCAATTGGACGGAGTATCAGTTCTGATGCCGAAATCACAGTAGGCACCGATTTGATGCCAAATCGCAATTCTCCACTGCCTTGACAGTGGCATCACGCGTTCCAGAACGCACGAACAGTCCACACCATTTGCATATCATTAGCGGGCCCGATATTCTCCAGGGCCGGGCTGAATTCCCAACGGCGAGGTTCACTTGTGCTTTTAAAAATCATGAAACCAGCGTCGTGGCCGATGAGGGAGAATAGAGAAGGTAGGGCATGGAGAGATGCGACTGTAGGCTGCCAAGCTGGACACTGGCCGAGCTAGGGGGGCCCTGTAACGCCAGGGGATGATGGGGGAAACGGGCCGTGTGGCCGGGGTGACGCTCCACGGGACGGGGCGGTGTCCAGGTACGAACCGTCATTACCGCGGCCTGCAAGGCCATCTTGGTGCACACCCCACTGACTACCCACCGTGGCCCTGGTTCTGCAGAGTGGCACCTGGCACTGGGGAGGAATAGGGGAGGACACATGCTACCGGTGGCCGTCAAGATTACGGTCGCTCTGAACCTCTATGCCACGGGGTCCTTCCAGGCACCGAGTGGGGACCTGTCCGGGACCTCACAGAGCTCAGTGCACAGGTGCATCTGTGCAGTCACGGAGGCCCTATATGCTCGGTTGGCACAATACATCCATTTCAATGTGGACCGAGCCTACTAGGATGCCCGGGTAGCAGGGTTAGCCGCCATGGACCAGGTCCAGGTGTGCATGTTCCCCTACAAGCACCTGCAGATGACAGGGCGCTCTACACAAACCAAAAGGGGTTCCACTCGGTGAATGTGCCGTTGATATGTGACCCTGAGCTGCGCATCACGCACAGCGGCATGGTAGCACAGTGGTTAGCACAGTTGCTTCACAGCGCCAGGGTCCCAGGTTCGATACCTGGCTTGGGTCACTGTCTGTGCGGAGTCCGCACGTTCTCCCCGTGTCTGCGTGGGTTTCCTCCGGATGCTCCGGTTTCCTCCCACAAGACCCAAAAGACGTTCTTGTTGGGTGAATTGGACATTCTGAATTCTCCCTCTGTGACCCGAACAGGCACCGGAATGTGGCGACTAGGGGCTTTTCACAGTAACTTCATTGCAGTGTTAATGTAAGCCTACTTGTGACAATGATAAAGTCTATTATTATTATTTGCGCCCGATACCCAGACAATGTGCATGACGCCTTCATCCTGACACACAATTCCCAGCCTCTTCGATATGCCCCTCCCCCCCGGTTGGGGGGTTGGCCCCTGGATGACAGGGGTTATCCACTGCGGTTGTGGCTGATGACGCCTATCTGGAGGCTAAAGAACGATGCCAAGACCTGCTGCAATGGCGACCATGCAGTGACCAGGGTGCTTCGGCCTCCTGAAGATGAGGTTCAGGTACCTGGGCCGCTCTGGAGTGGCCCTCCAGTATGACGCTTAGAGGGTCGCCCACATTGTGGTGGCCTGCTGCGTCCTCCACAACATCGCACGGCAGAGGGGCGACGTGCTGGAGGTGGAGGATGAACACCAGGCCTCGTCCGACGAGAAGGATGCGGGGTAGGGGGAGGATGGACAGGACATGGGGTCCAGGCAGGCACAGGAGGCCCCATGACGTGGGCCAGGGCCAACACGCAAGGGTCACTATGATCACCTTCAGGTTCACCTACTGTCTGTGCAGAGCCTGCACATTCTCCCCGTGTCTGCGTGGGTTTCCTCCGGGTGCTCCGGTTTCCTCCCACAGTCCAAAGATGTGCAGGTTAGGTGAATTGGCCATGATAATACTGTCCAAAGGTTAGGTGGGGTTACAGGTATAGGAGTGGGGAATAGTTAGGGTGCTCTATCGGAGCAAGGTTCGGTGGAGACCCGATGGGCCAAATGGCTTTTTTCTGCACTGTAGGGATTCTATGATTCTATGACCATGGGGGGGGGTAACTGGCCAGGGTCACAGACACTGCAACCCCCCCCTCCCCCACACCATGCCCCACAACCCTCTCCGTGATACATAACTGCCAACTACAGGGTGCGGGCCCTGGG
Source organism: Scyliorhinus canicula (assembly GCF_902713615.1). NCBI lineage: Eukaryota > Metazoa > Chordata > Chondrichthyes > Carcharhiniformes > Scyliorhinidae > Scyliorhinus > Scyliorhinus canicula. The sequence continues at coordinate 11,767,946 of NC_052173.1, read as the reverse complement.
TTGGCAGTAACACCGGGTGCTGTCCATGGGATGGACGATGATGACAACCTGCTCTGCTATGAGCTCTGTTGCCCACATCGTTCGACAACATCTGACTCCTGGCCACGGTAGCATTTTCCTCTGTCCACCTGGGAGATTCCTGCATGCGAACTGGCCATTCCATCACACGGTGCCATCGGATCCCTGAGGGTTGTGATTCCCACCCTGAGACCTGGCTCCCTCCTCGGGATGCCTGATGGCCCCCCTGCTACTCAATGGGACGGGGGTGTGAGCGGACCCATCCCCCGAGGCCCCCCGCCACCTGGCACTGCCAGTCCTGGAGGCCCGCTCTGGTCATAACCATGCTCGTGACCATGGAGCACAGGGAATGGATCACCACCATCTGGGACTGCGCCACATCACCCAGTGACTGTGCCACCACCTTCTGGGCATGTCTCACATCAGCCAGTGACTGCGCTATCTCCCTCTGTGTCTGCGCCACATTGGCCAGCGCCTGGTAATGCTGCCCACGTTCCCAGCCATGGCCTGCTGTGACACACTCAGGAGCACCGGTGCAATTTCCAGGTGGCTCTGGCACATGGTTGCCTGTGAGGTGATAACCCTGTCCTGGGCCTTGGCCAGTGCCTGCACAGAGTGCCCCAGGCCTTGGATATGCTGATCCATAGCTAAAACCCTTGTCCCCAAGGCTTCCACCGCGGACACCACCTATGCGGTATTGGCCTGGGTGGCACGCATGGTCAGCGCCACCTCCTGCTCCTGCACGTTGTTGGACTCCTCCATCTGCGCCTCCAGGTGCTGGATGCTCGCCGACAACCCCTCATGCAGTCCATGGCTCTGCGATTGCATCGACATAATCAATGAGACTGTCCATTCCAGAAGACCGAAAACTGTCCGGACGGCAGCTAGACCTGGGGTCGGCCTACCCTCCGACCACCTGCCCCTTGGGTGTTCCTACCTCCACCTGATGTATAGCAGCACATGTGGGGTGCGCACCAGGTAGTGCCCCAGGAGCCTCTTCACTGACGTGCCCAACCGAGGTGAGTGTCTCTGGGATGGTGGAGGGTGTTGGAGACAGCTGAGACGGGAAATCACTGTCATCCCCAGACTCGAGCTCCAGGGTTCCTTGTCGAGGGCTGCCGCCCGTGGCTGCAGCTTGTCAGCCTCCTGAGTGTCAATCCTAAACCCGGCTAATCTGGCACCGTTTTTTCATTAGAGTTGATTGTGTTCCACGTGGTGCCGGTGCTAGCCTCTTAACGGTTATTGAATTGGTCCAGGTACAGCGCCAGGTTTGCTGTTGTGGAACTCCACAAATCCTGCCCCGGCGCCAGCATTTAGGGTGGGATTCTGTGGGAATCGGCGGGGTGGGCAACTCCGGCGCCGAGGAGTGGCGTGAACCACTCCGGCGTTGGGCCGTCCCAAAGGCGGGGAATCCTCCGCACCTTCAGGGGCTAGGCCGGCACCGGGGTGGTTTGCACCGCGCCGGCCGGCGGGGAAGGGGCTTGGCGCCACGCCAACCGGCGCCGAAGGGCCTCCGCCGGCCAGCGGGAGTTGGCGCATGCGCGGGAGCGCCAGCGTGTGCTGGCGTCATCTCAGCGCATGCGCAAGGGGGATCATCTCCGCGTCGGCCATGGCGGAGGGCTACAGCGGCCGCACGGAAGAATAGAGTGCCCCCACGGCACAGGCCCACCAACAGATCGGTGGGCCCTGATCACGGGCCAGGCCACCGTGGGGGCACCGCGCCCTCCCGAGGACCCCGAAGGCTGCCCGCGCAGCCAGTCCTGCCGGCAAATACCTGGGGTGGAATTCTCCGCTCCCGCGATGATTCGGGTAGGCCGTCATGAACTCGGCCGAGTTTCACGACGGCCTCGGAGGCCGCTCCTCGCACCTTATTCACCCCCACCCGGGGGGCTAGGAGCGGCGCTCCGTAACTCTCGGCCGCCGGGCCTTGACGCCGGCTCCAACCCGCGCATGCGCGGCTGACGTCACGACGGCTGACGGCTCCAACCCACGCATGCGCGGTTGCCGTCTTCCCCTCCGCTGCCCCGCAAGACGTGGCGGCTTGATCTTGCGGGGCGGCGAAGTGGAAAGAGTGCGTCGTTTGGTGGGCACCGATCGCGGGCCAGTCCCCTCCCGAGCACGGCCGTGGTGCTCACTCCCCTCTCCGCCCCCCACAAGCCACAAACGGCACTTTGGCGCCCATGTTCACAACGGCAGCGACCAGGTGTGTGGGGGGGGGGGGGGAATCGCGGGGGGAGCCAGGAGGGCGTGTCGTGAGTCGCCCGGCCCACCCGCGATTCTCCCACCCAGCGTGGGGAGCGGAGAATTGCGCTCCTGGTGTAATATACGCCGGCAGGACTGGGCGAAAACAGGAAGCCATTCGGCCCATCGCGGGCCGGAGAATTGCCGGGGGACCGCTGCCAGCGGCCACCGACCAGCGCAGCACGGTTCCTGCCCCCGCCAAATCCCCAGCACCGGTGAATTCGGCAGCCAGTGGTCGCGGGATTCATGCCGCCCCTCCGCCGATTCTCTGACTCGGCAGGGGGTCGGAGAATCCCGCCCTTAGTCTCAGGAATGGAGAATCCCGCTGAAGGTACCAGGGATAAAAGACTTCAGGTGCCTGGATAGATTGGAAAAGTGTGGTTGTTCTCCTTAGAGCAGATTAGGTTGGGAGAAGTTTTACTAGGGGCATTCAAAATCATGAAGGGTTTTGACAGCTTTGCTGAACTACTTTGTTTCCAATGGCAGGAGGGTCGGGAACAAAAGAAAACAGATTTAAAGCGATTCGCAAAAGAACCAAAGGTAACATGAGGAAACAAATTGCAAACAATGAGCAGGTCCAATTTGGACTGTGCTGCCTGAAAGATTCAATAGAGGCTTTGAAATGGAAATTGGAGAATGATGTGATGGGGAAAGAGCAGGACAGTGGGCTAATTGGACAGCCCTTTTACAGAACTGGCATAGGCATGATCGGCTGAAGAGCCTCTTTTTGTGGTATATGATAATACTGCAATGGAGGCCATCTGAAATGTAGTATAATATTACTATGGTTCATTTTGCGAGTGTGCCTCTTATCTATCAGAAACAGCAATGTTACCCTCACTGTTGATGGAGTGATCTGAACCCTTCCCTGGTGAGTTGCTGCCTGGTAACACACTCCTGCTGTGTTATTCTGTGGATCAAACGCTTTTCAGCCATCTGTTCTCTGAACTACATTGAGTCTAAAGTGATCTGCGATGTAGCAAATTCTGTTCTTTTCACATTCGTTTAATTCCCTCCCCTTCACCTCCTGCCCCGAGTGCTGTTTCATATTTGCTCAGTCCAGTTCAAGTGTCCCTCACCCCTTTGCACTCTTTTAGGAACAAACATTTGCCTATTCGTGGCCCGTCAGCCTCCATTGAACGGAGTACAGTGTTGCTCATTGACCTTTTGCAGTGGTTACGTAGCATTGCCCAGATACCCAGAAATGGAGCCACAGGGGTTAGTCGCATTCGATATGTCCGGTGAGATGTACCAAGTAATCGTCTCGGGTTGCTGCACCAGCCGGGAATATAGCTTGACAGAATTCACAGACTTGGGAGTTGAGGCTTGATTCCGAGTTCAAAGTGGTTTCATGTCCTGCGTGGCAATCCTCGGGTAAATAAGGAGGGCTCCATGAACTCTGCAGCCAATTAGAAGCATCATTAATACGCTGGCAGGAAGGGTCAGAACATTCAGCCCTTTGTGTGTTATTACTCACAAACAATAACGCTGTTTTCCATTAAATACCCATTAGCCTGGCCACTGACTTCTTTATTGCATTGTACTCTGGGCTTTTTAGTTACCTTGATTATTTTACATTTGTTAATGAATGGTTTTTATTTTACAATGGGAAGATGGTGGTGCAGTGGTAATGTCACAAGACTAGCAATCCAGAGGCCCAGGCAAATGCTCTGGGGGCAAGGGTTCAAATCCAGCTGGTGGAATTTAAATTCAATAAATAAACATCTGGAAGTGAAAACTAGTCTCAGTAATGTTGACCATGCAACTATCATCTATTGTTATAAAAACCCAGCTGGTTCGCTCATGTCCTTTAGGGAAGGAAATCTGCTGTCCTTACCTGGCCTGACCTACGCGTGACAATGTGGTTGGCTCTTGACTACCCTCTGCAATGGCCTGGCAAGTCAAGGGCAGTTCGGGATGAGCAACAAAAGGTGGCCTTTGCAGTGGCACACACGGTGGCACAGTGGTTAGCACTGCTGCCTCACAGCTCCAGGGTCCTGGGTTCAATTCTGGCCTCGGTTGACTGCGGAGTCTGCATGTTCTCCCCGTGTCTACGTGGGTTTCCTCCGGGTACTCCAGTTTCCTCCCACAGTCCAAAGATGTGCAGGTTAGGTGGATTGGCCATGTTAAATTGTCCCTTTGTGTCCAAAGATGTACAGGTTAGGTGGATTGGCCATGTTAAATTGTCCCTTTGTGTCCAAAGATGTACAGGTTAGGTGGATTGGCCATGCTAAATTGTCCCTTAGTGTCCAAAGATGTGCAGGTTAGGTGGATTGGCCATGCTAAATTGTCCTTTTGTGTCCAAAGATGTACAGGTTAGGTGGATTGGCCATGCTAAATTGTCCCTTTGTGTCCAAAGATGTACAGGTTAGGTGGATTGGCCATGCTAAATTGTCCCTTTGTGTCCAAAGATGTACAGGTTAGGTGGATTGGCCATGCTAAATTGTCCCTTTGTGTCCAAAGATGTGCAGGTTAGGTGGATTGGCCATGCTAAATTGTCCCTTTGTGTCCAAAGATGTACAGGTTAGGTGGATTGGCCATGCTAAATTGTCCCTTTGTGTCCAAAGATGTACAGGTTAGGTGAATTGGCCGTTCTAAATTGTCCCTTTGTGTCCAAAGATGTACAGGTTAGGTGGATTGGCCGTGCTAAATTGTCCCTTTGTGTCCAAAGATGTACAGGTTAGGTGGATTGGCCGTGCTAAATTGTCCCTTTGTGTCCAAAGATGTACAGGTTAGGTGGATTGGCCGTGCTAAATTGTCCCTTTGTGTCCAAAGATGTACAGGTTAGGTGGATTGGCCATGCTAAATTGTCCCTTTGTGTCCAAAGATGTACAGGTTAGGTGGATTGGCCATGATAAATTGATCGGGTTACTGGGTTGCGGGGATAGGGTGGAGAAATGAGTGTGCTCTTTCCAAGGGCCGGTGCAGACTCGATGGGCCAAATGGCCTCCTTCTGCACTGTAAATTCTATGATTCTATGACACCCACATCCCATGAAAGAATTTTTAAAAAATTTTACCCATCTATTTGCCTTTTATATATTAACTTTTTAAAGTTGAGGAAACACAACAAGATGGCTTGCAAGATGCACCAGAGTGGAGCTATTTAGGAGAGTGCGGTATTGGGATTTGGTGGCACTGGATAAGGGATGCTGGGGCTTGGTACCAGTGGGGTGGAAATGGTCGAATGATACAGCACAGAAAGAGGCCATTTGGCCCATCGTGTCTGCTGGTTCTTTGAAAGGTGCTGGGTTTGGCTGCAGTGCACTGGAAAAGTTTGTGTTTGGCAGCACTTTAAAGGCATAATTGTGGTCCTATTTGGCTGTGTGCCAAGATTGGCAACGCTCGCTCTGTCACGTTGTCTTTTAAAACGGCAACTGGGGTCCGGTGTACATCTTACAAAGGCAAATTACAGAATACAGGGCCCACTGCCTGAATCAGGCAGGTGTCTAGCCACCTAGTGCTTGGCCTCGTTAGAAAGGGCAGCAACTGAAGACCCGAGGACAGTAAGGGCTCCACACATAGTTAGCACAGCCACCAGGTGGCTCAAATTAAAAACGAGGTGTTTGCTTGAAAAAATAATTTCTACTTTTTGCTTAATTTTGAGCTGATTGACATGAGTAAGTGCTGGAAAATGGAACACTTTTCCACTGAATGTCAGCATCAAGGACTCCCTGGTGAGGTATAGCACAGGCTATACACAGAATCCTTTACGTTACACCAACACTATCTCATCTCCGGAAAGTGACGGGTGAACCACACACACCAGCCATATCCGAGTGATCCAAATCAATTTGTGCTGGGTTCTGGGTGGTTTTATGCTGTGGAGCCCCACTACTGTATTTAAGACTGCCCAGAATCATTTCAAAGTGGGCATCTATATTTAACGGGGAAAGTAGATTGTCAACCAATCAAACCTAAGACCAGAAGTGGAAGGGCAGTGTGACATACCTCTGCATTTCAAAATCTGGGGCCTGATTTTAAATCCTGCCCAGTCCACAGGAGATAATTTCTTTGTTGAGTCATATGGTGTAATTACTGGCTTCTAGATGCTTTACAAAAGTACCAGACAGCCTTATGTGTAAATTGGTCACAGATATTTAAACAGTGTGACGCCACCAAACAATTCAAAAGGACAGTTGCCTACCTGTTGAGGCCCGCTTATCTTTCGAGGGATGGCAGGTTCAGGTGTAACAGATACATAGTCTATAGAGTGACAGGCAACGGCAGAGTCCAAGCTCCTCGGTAATTGAACATTTTCTGAAGCATTGAATGTACCCAAGTCCTCTTTTTCCCAAAAGGGGTAGGCTGGCCCTAAAGGTATCCCCCTCTCACCCAGAAAGGACCCCGGAATATTCACAGTTGACTGTTCCAATGCACTCCTGTCTATATTAAAGCTGTAAGTACTTCTGTAGTCATCATACAAGTTGCTTGCAGAACCTTGAACAATTTCATCAGTTGGAGTTGGAGGTTCTGGTAAATGAACAGTGTTCACGTGGGGTAGATTTTCTGGTTCGCTGATTAAAAAGTTGTAGTCGACACTGGTTGGGGGAAACTTAATGTCGAGTTTGGAACAGCACTCAAGCACCTGGTCATGGTTTCTGTCCACCATAACATCCGGAGGATCAACAGGAACATTGCAATCAGCTACCTCGAGGCCGTTCTTCTTCTGTGCTCTGAGGAAGGGACCTTCAGATTGGTCTGGCTTCCCGGTGTCTGTGCACTGTATTGGCACACTGAACGGCATATCTGAAAGAAAGCAAGGAGACTCAGAGGGAAAACAAGAAGATTTTGACCAAAACGTATTTTGTATCTTGAAACATTATATAAAGGATAGGAAACAAAACGGTGGACCTGCATAGAAGATCAGTCAGTGTCGGAGAGAGAGCGAGAGTGAGAGAGATTGGATTGTTTTTGCTGGATTCGTTTATTGTTACATGTACCGAGGTACAGTGAAAAGCATTTTTCTGCGAGCAGCTCAAACAGATAATTTAGTACATGGGAAGAAAATAAAATAAAAAGAAAATACATAAAAGTGCAACGTAAGGTCCACAATGCAAATACATAGACACCGGCATCGGGTGAAGCATACAAGAATGTAGTATTAATCAGGTCAGTTCATAAGAGGGTCATTTCGGAGTCTGGTAACTTTCCTCGTTAAATATAGATGTTTGTGCGTGTATCAGACTTTTGTATCTCCTGCCGATGGAAGAAGTTGGAAGAGTGAGTAAGCCGGGGGGGAGGGGCCTTTGATTATGCTGCCCGCTTTCCCCAGGCAGCAGGACCCCTCACCCCACAAGTATGAAGTTAACTTATAGCTTGGGCTGTACCCTGTTTATATGAACATAGTTATGTGTTATCAATAACACCGGTTTAGCTCAGTTGGCTGGACAGTTGGTTCGTGATGCAGAGCGAGGCCAGCAACGCCGGTTCAATTCCCATACCGGGTGAGGTTATTCATGAAGGTCCACATTCTCAATCTTGCCCCTCGCCTGAGGTGTGGTGATCCTCGGGTTAAATCATAGGGAAAAGCGGCCTATGGTCATCTGGGACTATGGCGACTTTACTTTAACTATCAACAAACACAATGTTCACAGTATATAAGACTCAGAACCTCTTTGTGAGACCTACTGAAGATACAACGTAGTGGCAGCGAATAGAAAAACCCAGAACCTCGCAGAAGCTGGAGCAGAAATTCAAAGGTTGCAAAACTAAAGGAGCAGTATTCTGACCTGACAGATAGCATGCGAAGTGGAGACACAAGAGGGAGATCAATAAGCTCCATTGCAGATCTGGAAGCATTTGGAAGCAGAAGAAACATTTTCACTGTGCAGCAGGGCACTCCTCAATGTCTCGTGGAGGGTCAATTGTGAATACCTATAGAGTGCAGAGTCAAAGCACTGAGCAGGAGGGAACAAATAATTCAGTTTGAAGCCAGGACTAGTCTAAAAGGCTTAATGTTGCAAAGATAAAGACAGAGCAGCCCATTTCCGAAAGCATTGTGGCCAGCCCAGGTTTAGAATCGGTGCCATACCAAGTGGTGGCTGAGTGCATTTTAAGGAAAAAAAACAGAAGCAGAAGGTTTAAAAGGTGCTACTTTATTCAGTAGGTTCAATAGCCGATGATTATTGTGAGGCAAGGAACAAACAAATCCACAGATAAATTTCATGAAGTTCTGAAACCGTTTGACACATAATTTAAGTTAAGAAGCAGCAAACATTAAGAGCAAGATTAAACAAATGTGTCCAACAGACTGGAGAATCAGTTGACTCTTTTATAAACAAATTATACAGATTGGCTGAAGGCTGTGACTATGATGCCCTTGAATCAGAACTCCTAATGTACAGAAATATTGTTGGAGTGGCTGATTATGCCCTTTCAGACATACTACAGGCCCAGGAAGACCCGACTCTAGAAAAGGCCATCCAAATAAACAGCGGTCCGAAATCCACCAACAGCACTGATGTATTTTATGAGGCAAAAGTAACTATGGTACAGAGCAACTCCAACTGTCCAGCTAGTGAAATAACAAAGGCGCAGAGAGGCTCCAAGCCAAGGAAGGCAATACTCCAACAGACCAGAAGAGGGTGGGAGACAACGTCAGCACTCCGGAGTCAAATGACCTCACAGGCGAGAGCAATGTTCAGCAATCTCAGTGCAGTATTTCAACTGCAACTGCCTGAGACACTTCAGAAAGCATTGCAAAGCTAATACACCCAGATGTGCAGAGCATCCCAAGACAATCCAGGAGATTGAGGTTCCACACCAGGAAGAGACAGTATAAGGTTACCTCATCAACTTCAAATTTGACACGGGAGCCAGTGTTGCAGTCCTCTCAGATAATAAACCGTGGCTGTGGCTATGAATGAGACACACCACTCGACAGGTCTGGAGGAATCAAACTTCCAGTCAGAGACATCATCCTGGAATCACTAAGGTATGGGGACAAGCAGATATTCAAATTCATGTACGTCATCTGAAACAAATCATTTCCTCTCTGAAGCAGAGAGGCGTGTGTTGCCCTTAACCTTCTTAAAACGGCAGGAGGCATCAAGACAACTCCTGTCATCAATGACATGGAGCTGCACGTTTCTGAGAAGCTCACCAGGCTTGACTTGGACTTCATTTCTGAATTGTTGCCAATCTTCGCAGAACTGGTTTGTCCAATTTATTTGCAGGTGGCAGAAGCTGCAGCTTGGTCTGACTAGCCAAAGCTTCAGATAATTAACATTGTACCTCGAGTGGAACACACACAGTGCAATGACCAGCAACAGAAGAATAAACCCAGACTCCAATGGTTGCTGTCACACTATCCGTCAACACCACGGAACAGACACTGCAACCTCCAGCCAATGCGCAAAGCTGCAAGACGATGCTGGAGCAAAGAACCAATGATCAGCAACTCGCCAAAGCACACCTCAGTGATGCACAGACACACACTGAAGTACACTATTTTGTGATAAAAGCCAAACTCCAAGGTGAGCCCACTGATGAGGAACATCAAAGCGATTGGGAAAGACACCTTCAACTCCCACAAAGATTACAGTGGATCACACGGAGAAAGGAAACCCGGGTTCTGTGTTGTTCCTCGTATCTTAATAAAGCTCGTAGTCTCAAGTGTGGAGAAGATGCTTTATTGTGAGTTCGTTCAGTTTCCAGAGCTCGACCTAGAACTACCTTCCAGTGCTAACTACCAGCTTTGCTTGCTGTGTGTCCTGCTTACCAGCCCGCCTGCTGTGAAGAGTGTGTCCTCACTTCCTGTCCTGATGTATTTATATGGCTCTCCCGTGCTCCCTCTAGTGGTCGCTCAGTTGTGTTGCATCTGGTTAACTTGTGATCACCACATCCCCCTTTTTCTCTTAACATATTTTCTGAACATTGTTAAAGAAAATTGTATATCCTGTCCCAGTGTATTTATAGCTCTCCCGCTCGTGTTTGCTCTGTTGTTTTTGTATCTGGTCAATCTACGATCACCACATCCCCTTCTTTCTCATTACATAGTTTCTGTACATCATTAAGGAAAATTATACAAAACAGTAACTTATGATATGCGTATCTATACAAGTGATGATGCTATTGCCTTAGTTAACAAAGCCAATGTATTTATATGTCCAAACTTAATAAACACATTTATGAGTCCAAACCTGATGAATTTGTTCAGAGCTTTTTTTTTTCTTTTTGTTGTTGATGACGTGGTGATATTGATATTGCAAGTCCGCTGTGAATGTTGTTGGTGTTCCTTGTTATCTTAAGTACCCAATGCGTCATCCCGAGGTGTTTGCATGGTCACATCACTGATGTTGACTGGCATGGACTTTTTTTTTGTGCTTGTGGTGTTGATTTATTGTCTCATCCGCCTTGGATGCTGGTGTGCTTGCTTGTTCTGGAGCAGACGTGAGTTTGTGCGATTCGTTGTCATCCCATGACATGTTTGTAGTCTTGTTATCGTTTTGCAGTGTGCTGTGACATCGTCCATCATGTGCCAAGTAGTGCCATTGTGTACAAGTCGTTGTTTCATTGCTGTTGTTTCTGTCGTTCCTGTTTTTGTTGTTTCCGTTGCCGTACTTGTCGCTGTTTTTGTCGTTTCCGTCTTTGTTGTTGTCGCTATCTTTGCTCCTGACTTTGTTGTGTTTGTTGCCATTCTTGTTGTTTCTGCCTCTGTCGTTGTCGCTATCTTTGTGCCTGACGTTGTTGTTTGTCTTGTTGCGCGTCATGTTGCTTTTCTTCTTGCTGTTGTCGTTCTCGTTTCTGCTGTGCTTCTTGCTATTGTTGTTGGTCTTGTCGCGCTTCATGTTGTTTTTGTTCTTGCTGTGTTTCTTTTGACTTTTGTTTTTCTTGTTATACTCTATGAGTGTCCCGAGTGGATAATTTGAGTCATTGAGCATTCCGTCTCGCGAGTGGTGCGAATGATCTGATGTTGCATCGGTGCAGGTGACATCAATCAGTTGTGGAGAATTGGATTCCGCATCTTTGCTTTCTTGGTGCTCGTCTTCTCGCGAGTGGTGCGAATGATCTGATGTTGCATCGGTGCAGGTGACATCAATCAGTTGTGGAGAATTGGATTCCGCATCTTTGCTTTCTTGGTGCTCGTCTTCCGGAGTCAAAGTCTTCTTGATTACATTTGACGCGGTGTCTGTGGACTCTCGGCGCTCCTCTTCTGGAGTCCAAATCTGCATGATTTCAGTTGACGTGGTTTCTCTAGACTCTTGGTGCTCCGCTTCTGGAGTTAAAATCTTCATGATTTCTGTTGATGTTATCTCACTGGACTCCAGGTGCTCCTCTTCTGGAGTCAAAATCTGCACGGTTTCTTTTTGTTTGATGTCTCTGGACTCCAGGTGCTCCTCTTCTGGAGTCAGAATCTGCATGGTTTCTTTCGGCATTGTCTCTGTGGACTCCAGGTGCTCCTCTTCTGGAGTCAAAATCTGCATGTTTTCTTTTGGCGTTGTCTCTCTGGACTGTTGGGTGGCCCGACTCTGTGCTTCTGTACAGACAAGCTGACAACTGTCAGTCTCACTGTGATCCTGTACGTCAAGTGCGAGCACCTTGTCACTGTTTTCGCTCTGTGCTTCGGTACAGACAAGCTGAGAACTGTCAGTCTCACTGTGATCCTGTACGTTGAGTGTGATCACCTTGTCACTGTCTTCGCATGCAGTGGGCAGAGGTGCATTGTCTTCTTCTTGTTCCTGTGAGCGTGTTGGACTTTCATAGTCCGCTCTTTCTTCTTGTTCCTGTGAGCGTGTTGGACTTTCATAGTCTGCTCTTTCTTCTTGTTCCTGTGAGCGTGTTGGACTTTCATAGTCTGCTTGCGGTTGCTCAGGTACAGCGGGTTTACCTTCATGGTCTTGTTCATGCTTGGTGTCCGCCCGGGAGTGTTTGCTTGCATCCCTGTTGGCGTCTTTCATCACCCGCACTGTGGAGCCTGTCATCGCTCGCTCCGTGGAGTCTTCCTGTGCTCTCTGTGTGGCGTCGTCTTCGTCTTGGGTATTGCTGTCATCCAATGTATCGACGAGCTGCCATGGCACCATGGTGTTGGATTCATCCACCATGAGTAGAGTCGTGTTGAGCTTTGCAACGGTGTCGCTGATGCTGTGATCAGCATGTCCAAATAACTCCTCCATGTCTGAGTAGTATTCTTTGAAACCCATTTCATCTTCGTTGGCTTCTTCTACCACGAGTTGATTCGTGTTTAACTTTGCGACCGTGTCGCTGATGCTGTGATAAGCATATCCGACTGACTCAGCTGTGTCTGAGTAGTATTCTCCGAAAACCAAATCATCCTGGTTGGATTCTTCTACCACGAGTTGATTCGTGTTGAACTTTGCGACCGTGTCGCTGATGCTGTGATAAGCATATCCGACTGACTCAGCCATGTCTGAGTAGTATTCTTTGAAAACCAAATCATCTTGGTTGGATTCATCTACCACGAGTTGGTTCGTGTTGTGCTTTGCGACCGTGTCGCTGATGCTGTGATAAGCATATCCGACTGACCCAGTCAGGTCTGAGAGGTAATCGTCGAAAAACAAATCATCTTTTGTTGTTTCGGAATTCTTTTTGTTCGCTTCACTGTGTGTGGTGAAGGCAGCTTTTTCCAAGGTTTTGTGCAAGTTGTTTTTCACTGTTGGTTTAAGTTCAGGCGTTTTTCTGTGTTCTGAGGCAAGAAAATTTGGTTTTACCACTTTAAGTGTCTTGTTTTCAATTTTCGGGCATTTCCCTTTTAAGTGGGCGTGGTCAGGATTCTCAGACGTCATGACGTCACGCGTAGGAACGACTTGCACATGCGCAAATCGGCTTTCTTTCCTTGTGCGGTTCGGTGTCCATTGCGCATGCGCGGCTTGCGCATGCGCATGACGGTCCGCGACGAAGACTTTTTTTGACTGCGCATGCGCGGCTTGCGCATGCGCATAACGATCGGCGCCGCGATCTTTTGTAAACTGCGCATGCGCGACTTCCGGTTCCGGCGCATGCGCAGACGCGATTTGTAGTTCTTTGTTTACCATAGACTGCAAAATGTGCCCCGACGCCATTTTATCGCGGATTTCAGCGTTTTTTTCTTTCTAAAAGTTGTAAGTTACCTTTTCTTTCCGATTTGGACTGGGTTTCAGCGTTTTGGCTTTGTGAGAAATTCGTGTTATTTCTTCTTTTTGATCTGTTCTTTGCATTCGCGATTTCTTGTTCTTTTCGTGATTTTTTAAGTTTTGCATCACTCAGTCTCTGTGCAGTTTGGACTCTGAGTATGTCTTGCTGTTCAAATTTCTCACAGTACTCTTCAAATTTGTTTAGTACCGTTTGTAAGCTGTTTCTGTCTTCACCTTTTGAGTATTTAAATCCATTATAAACTTTCATAGCTTCATTTCCTTCGATGAGAATTGCTATTTTAATTTCGTCTGAAGCTGCCGCTGCATCATATGCTATGATACCGAAATCGAACATTTGTTTAAACCTTTCCCAGACACTTCTTACTTTTCCAGTCGTGTCCAGGTGAAGTGGGTATCCAAGGCACATCCTCTCATCAGCAATGTCTTCCCAAGTCGAATGTCCAGTAGGAGATTTCCATGCCATTCTTGGTTGAGATTTCCATGCCATGTTTTTTTTTGTTTTCTGTATCTGCAGCTGAGTTGTCCTGTCATAAGCGTCTGAAATCACTCCTGGGTACCATGTGTTGTTCCTCGTATCTTAATAAAGCTCGTAGTCTCAAGTGTGGAGAAGATGCTTTATTGTGAGTTCGTTCAGTTTCCAGAGCTCGACCTAGAACTACCTTCCAGTGCTAACTACCAGCTTTGCTTGCTGTGTGTCCTGCTTACCAGCCCGCCTGCTGTGAAGAGTGTGTCCTCACTTCCTGTCCTGATGTATTTATATGGCTCTCCCGTGCTCCCTCTAGTGGTCGCTCAGTTGTGTTGCATCTGGTTAACTTGTGATCACCACAGGTTCATACTGTTTTGTTATGCTCTTGACGTAGCATAAGCTGCTTCCTTGATGTACACTCTGACAAAGGAAGGTTCAGACTTGGAGATAGCTTTAACACATTTATTAAACTGTTAACGATTCTCCTACTTGGATTCGACTCTCCTGTTAATCCTGCTATCGCTACTCAGACTGACGAACCAGTCTGCTACAATCCACGTGGTGGGTGTGATGTGTTTCAAATCAACCCTGTCTGTACTCACTAAGTGTCTCCACAGAGAAAGATCATGTGTGCTGTGTCCTTATATATGGGTTGGTGTGATGCCCCCCTGTGGTAGTGCCACCTCTGTGTGTATCGTGAATGCCCATTGGTCGTGTCCTATCTTACTGGCCTATTGGCTGAGTGTCTGTGTGTCATGTCTCTGGTGCTCCCTCTAGTGTCTATCTAGTCTACGTGTATTTACATTAACCCCTTGCGTATTTACAGTGATGCATATCACCACACATACCACAATTGTACAGACGTTTTTTAAAATATATATATATATATTTAGAGTACCCAATTATTGTTTTTCCAATTAAGGGGCAATTTAGGGTGGCCAATCCACCGAACCTGCACATCTTTTGGGTTGTGGGGGTGAAACTCACGCAGACATGGGGAGAATGTGCAAACTCCACACGGTCAGTGACCCAGAGCTGGGATTCGAACCTGGGCCCTCAGTGCCACAGTCACAGTGCTGTCCACTGCACCACGTGGCGCCCTACAATTATACAGAGTTAACACTCTCTCCAGAATAGAACAAGCCAGTGGTGCTCGAGCAGAACATAGAACATAGAACATAGAACAGTACAGCACAGAACAGGCCCTTCGGCCCTCGATGTTGTGCCGAGCCATGATCACCCTACTCAAACCCACGTATCCACCCTATACCCGTAACCCAACAACCCCCCCCCCTTAACCTTACTTTTTAGGACACTACGGGCAATTTAGCATGGCCAATCCACCTAACCCGCACATCTTTGGACTGTGGGAGGAAACCGGAGCACCCGGAGGAAACCCACGCACACACGGGGAGGACGTGCAGGCTCCGCACAGACAGTGACCCAGCTGGGAATCGAACCTGGGACCCTGGAGCTGTGAAGCATTTATGCTAACCACCATGCTACCGTGCTACCCAGATGGGGAGTTGACAAAAAAAAGTTCAACTCCAAAGAGTGGAAAAAGCCTATCAGAAGAAGACACCAAGTGCTAGAAATACAGGCTACAACTCAAACTCGTAAATCAACAAAAGTTGGCCCAATCATCAGAACATACCACTCCTCCAAATGTGTCCTCCAGACCATCTCAATTGATAAAGTCAGAGACTTGGTGGGGAGGTGGTAGGATGATTTTAATGCAAATACATTGGGTAAAGACTTGGGGGAGTTGGACGGCACGGTAGCGCAGTGGTTAGCATTGTTGCCTCATGGCGCTGAGGACCCAGGTTCGATCCCAGCCCCGGGTCACTGTCCGTGCGGAGTTTGCACATTCTCCCCCTGTTTGTGTGGATTTCGCCCTACAACCCAAAAATGTGCAGGTTAGGTGGATTGGCCACGCTAAATTGCCCCTTAATTGGAAATTTAAAAAAAAAGACTTGGGAGTTGTAGTGTAGGAGGGTCTCTGGCCAAGCAAGAATTGATATGGGACTGGGAAGCAGTCACACCCATCGTGTGATATAAAGAGACACATGACCTGAAACAAGGGTCAGTTGTGGACTGGACAGACACCTGCGTAAAAGGAAGTATGGAGTTAGTTCATAGCTTGGGCTATTGCTATATATATGTATAGGAAGATGTGTTTTAATTAAACTTAATGCTCAAGGATAAAAGATTCAGAACCTCTTTGTGAGACCTGCCAAACATGCAATATACAACAAATCTGGGATATTCCTTGCTCCGTATCAATCAGCTGCTCACTGAATAAACCCATTGCGGGGCCTCGGCTACTGCATTTGCTGCATTCACAATCCATGTCAACAGATAAGTAGGAGTGCTCCTTGGGTTCAGTGAACACCAACCATATTCTAGCAGTTTGGGTAGCTCAGCAATGTCATTGAGTGCCAGCTGATGTAATACTGAATGAGACACCCACGTACATTATGTGATGTCAACATGGAAATTCTGACAGTTCGACAAAAATAAGAATTAAAATTGGATGATAAATTCTCCTACTAGCAGTACCTTGAACTATGCCATAGGGAGCAGCACCAATGTAGATATATTAGCCAGCGTGTTCACAATATCACAGTGCATAAAGAAAAACCTTGCATTTATACAACATCTTTCGTGATCATAGATGTCATCAAACAATTCAAACTAATGTATTACTTTTGAAGTGCAGTTATTGGTATTGCGTGAGTAAGTGCAGCAGCCAATTTGTGCATAGCAAGGTCCCACAAACAGTAAGGAGATGAATGACCAATTTATCTGTCTTTCGGTAGTGTTGGTTGAGGGAACAATGTTGGCCAGGCTACTGGAAGAACTCTCGGCCATGGAATCTGGGGCCATGGCTTAACCAGGGAATCCTGGACAAGTGGGCAAATCTTTAAATTAGAACTAGGCCATATCAAAGTGAATTCAGAAAGCATTTTTCACAGAAAGGTGATCAGGAGCTGTGTCCACCCTCTAGAAAAGGCTGTGGATGATTTGTCAATCAAAATGTTCAAGCTTGAGATTGATCGATCTTTGTTGGGTAAGGGAGGTCAGGATATGGAGGAAAGGTGGGTCAATGGAGGGAGGTACAGATTGGCCGTGATCTAATGGAATTGAGGAACATTTTTGAAGGGGTGAATGTTATATATTAACATATTTGTTTTGTAAAGTCTCAGGCAAGCGACCACTTAGAAAAGTTAGGTTTTATTCTCCTTACTATACACTCCTCCTATTCCCCTCAGGGCCCCCAATCCCAGCCCACACCCAGGCCGGGGTATTTATATCCCAGCAGTCCTCGGGGAAAGGGGGGTAGCCCCGCCCCCTCATCTGGGTAAATCGTATTCAGGTGAGGCCACAGGGACTCTGATGTTGCAGATCCCTGGGCCTCCTGTCAGGCGATAACAGTGTTATATATTAATGATTTGGACGTGAACATGGGGAGCACGATTGGGAAATTTGCAGACGACACAAAGATTGGCCGAGTGGTGGACAGTGAAGAGGATAGCAGAGTTATAGGATATAAAAGTCAGGATATGATGTTGGAATTGTATAAAACACTGGTGAGGCCACAATTGGAGTATTGAGGGCAGTTCTGGTTTAGCTCACTGGGCTAAATCGCTGGCTTTTAAAGCAGACCAAGCAGGCCAGCAGCACGGTTCGATTCCCGTACCAGCCTCCCCGGACAGGCGCCGGAATGTGGCGACTAGGGGCTTTTCACAGTAACTTCATTGAAACTACTCGTGACAATAAGCGATTTTCATTTCATTTCCATTTCATAGCTACAATCTCCAAAACAATATAGATGGGTTGGTGGAGTGGGCGATAAAGTGGCAGATGAAATTTAACACAGAGAAGTGTGAGCTCATGTATATAGGGACTACACAATATACTAAGAGGGGTAGATGAAGTGAGAGATCTTGGCGTACAGGTACACAGGTCCCTAAAGGCAGCAGTTCAAGTCGACAAGGTTGTGAAGAAAGCAGATGGAATGCTCTCCTTCATTGGCAGAGGTATAGAATATAAAAGTAAGGATATAATGCTGGAATTGTATAAAACACTGGTTAGGCCACAGCTGGAGTACTGTGGGCAGTTCTGGTCACCACATTACAGGAAGGAGGTTATTGCTCTGGAGAGAGAGCACAGGAGGTTTACAAGAAGGCTGGAAAAGTGTAGCTACAGGAGAGATTGGATAGGTTGGGTTATTTTCCTTGGGACAAAGAAAGTTGAGGGGTGACTTAATTGAGGTGTACACAATTATGAGGGAAAGAGACAGAGTGGACAGGATAAAATAGTTTCACTTGGTGGAGAATTCTACAACCAGGAGACACAGATTCAAAATAAGTGACAGAAGGTGTAGGGGGAAACATGAGGAAGAACGTTTTTACACAGAGGGTAGTTGGAGTCTGGAATTCGCTGCCCGAGTTGGTGGTGGAGGCAGAGATCCGAAACTCGTTTAAAAAGTACTTGGAACTGCACCTTAAGTGCTGTAAACTACAGGGCCATGGACCGGGTGCAGGAAGGTGGGATTAGAAAGGGCATCTGGGTATCCAATGGACAAGATGGGCCAAATGGCCTCCTTCTGTGCTCTAACTTTTTTATGATTCTATAGACTCTGGAACAGTTCCTGCAGATTGTAGGGTAGCTAATGTAACTCCACTATTGAAAAAGTGAGGTAAAAAGGGTAGCACAGTGGCTTTTTTACAGGTACACAGGTCCCTAAAGGCAGCAGTTCAAGTAGACAAGGTTGTGAAGAAAGCAGATGGAATGCTCTCCTTCATTGGCAGAGGTATAGAATATAAAAGTAAGGATATGATGTTGGAATTGTATTAAACCCTGGTGAGGCCACAACTGGAATATTGTGGGCGGTTCTGGTCACCACATTACAGGAAGGACATGACTGCCCTGGTGAGAGTGCACAGGAGGTTTACAAGAATGTTGCCAGGGAAGTACTGCCGCCTCATGGCGTCGAGGTCCCAGGTTCGATCCCGGCCCTGGGTCACTGTCCGTGTGGAGTTTTCACATTCTCCCCAGTGTCTGCGTGGGTTTCACCCCCACAACCCAAAGATGTGCAGGGTCGGTGGATTGGCCACGCAAAATTGCCCCTTAATTGGAAAAAAATAATTGGTACTATAAATCTCTTACAAAAATAAATAAAGAAATAAAAAGGGAGGTAATGCAAAAATAGGAAATTATAGACCAGTCAGCCAGATGTCAGTAATGGGGAAAATTCTAGAGCCCATTATCGAAGATTTTATAGCAGAATACTTGGAAAACAGTCGTAGAATCGGACTGAGTCATCATGGATTTATGAAAGAGAAATCACGGCCTCACGGTAGCATGGTGGTTAGCATCAATGCTTCACAGCTCCAGGGTCCCAGGTTCGATTCCCGGCTGGGTCACTGTCTGTGTGGAGTCTGCACGTCCTCCCTGTGTGTGCGTGGGTTTCCTCCGGGTGCTCCGGTTTCCTCCCACAGTCCAAAGATGTGCAGGTTAGGTGGATTGGCCATGCTAAATTGCCCGTAGTGTAAGGTTAATGGGGGGATTGTTGGGATGTGGGTTTAAGTAGGGTGATCATTGCTCGGCACAACATCGAGGGCTGAAGGGCCTATGTTCTATGTTCTATGCCTGACAAATCTACTGGAATTCTTTGAGGATGTAACTAGTAGAGTTCATGAGAGGGAGCCAGTGGATGTGGTTTATTTGGACTTTGACTAAGATTTTGACTAAGTCCCACATAAGAGATTAGTGTGTAAAATTAAAGCGCATAGGATTCGGGTTAGTGTGGTGAGATGGATAGAAAACTGGTTGGCAGACATGAAATAAAGAGTAGGAAGTAACAGGTCATTTTCACAATGGCAGGCAGTGACTAGTGGGGTACCGCAGGAATCGGTTCTCAAACCCCAGCTATTCACAGTATATGTTCATGATTTAGATGAGGCAACAAAATGTAATATCTCCAAATTTGCAGATGACACAAACGTTGGGTGGGAGGGTGAGCTGTGAGCAAGATGCAGAGATCCTTCAGTGTGATTTGGAGAAGTTAAGTGATTGGGAAATGCATGGCAGATGCAGTATAATGCGGATAAATGTGAGGTTATCCACTTTGGTAGCAAAAACAGGAAGGCAGATTATTATCTGAATGGCCATAAATTAGGAGAGGGGAATGTGCAACGAGACCTGGGTGTCCTCGTACATGAGTCGCTGAAGATAAGCATGCAGGTACAGCAGGCGGTAAAGAAGGAAAATGGTATGTTGGCCTTCAATGCGAGAGGATTAGAGTACAGGAACGGGGATGTCTTGCTGCAATTATACAGGGCCTTGGTGAGGCCACACCTGGAATATTGTGTGCAGTTTTGGTGTCCTTATCTGAGGAAGGATGTTCTTGCTATAGAGGGAGTGTAGCGAAGGTTTACCAGACTGATTCCAGGGATGGCGGGACTGACGTATGAGAAGAGATTGTATCGGTTAGGATTGTATTCAGTGGAGTTCAGATGAATGAGGGGGGATCTCATAGAAGCCTATAAAATTCTAACAGGACTAGACAGGGTGGATGCAAGAAGAATGTTCCAGATGATGGGGGTGTCCAGAACCAGGGAGCACACTCTAAAGATACAGAGTAAACCATTTAGAACTGAGATGAGGAGAAATTTCTTCACCCAGAGAGAGTGGTCGGCCTGTGGAAATCATTGCCACAGGAAACAGTTGAGGCCAAAACATTGCGGCTGCAATTTTACTAAATGGGATGAAAGTCGCATAGTGAGTGCGTTTAGCCACATGTTTTCTGACGCTCGCAGCGCTGAGAAACACAAGGCTATAAAATACGACTCAGGTTTAACAAGGGGCCTCAACAAGGCCGCACATAGCCCTGTTTTGTAGGAGCTTCACCCACCGGAACTTGTCAGTATAGCGAGAGATCTGGACGCCATTTTTAAATGGCACCCCGATCTCAAAGGCCACCGAAGTGACACCCGACGCCTCCCCAAGCACTATGGGATGCCCCCCCCCCCCCCCCAATACCCACGTAGGGCATCCCCGGCCAATCGCACTCTGTAAAAAATGCCAGTTTGGCACCCCAGCAGTGCCACCCGGGCACCTTGGCAGTGCTGGGCTGGCACCCAGGTCTCACTTCTAGGTGCCAGGCTGTACTGCCAGGATGCCAATATGGCATGTGCCAGCAGTGCCAGGGTACCACTCTGCCCAAAGGGCACACACATAGGGGTCTACAATCATCTGGGATACTCCCACAAATGCCATTGGATCTGGTACCCATTTGTGAACACCAGTACCGACCATCGCTGGCCC
The DNA here is from genome assembly GCF_902713615.1 of Scyliorhinus canicula. Classification (NCBI taxonomy): domain Eukaryota; kingdom Metazoa; phylum Chordata; class Chondrichthyes; order Carcharhiniformes; family Scyliorhinidae; genus Scyliorhinus; species Scyliorhinus canicula. Next base: position 11,746,794 of record NC_052173.1, on the reverse strand, counting down.
AAGATCTCCGAGGCGAAGCAGATTGATCCCACAATCCCACACCTCGGGTAACTCGGGAATCTGCCCATTAAAGTGAGACTAGGTGTCTCGCTTTAATGTGCGGGTTTGCGGGGCAGCACGGTGGCGCAGTGGGTTAGCCCTGTTGCCTCACGGCGCCGAGGTCCCAGGTTTGATCCTGGCTCTGGGTCACTGTCCGTGTGGAGTTTGCAAACCTGGGACCTCGCCGCCATGAGACTGCAGTGCTAGCCACTGTGCCACCGTGCTGCCCCCTATTTTCTATGTTAATGTTTCTATTACTTCACCATTGCTCATCTCAATGAGAACATTTTGCTACATAAACCACATACACTGATCCAGATTATATTCCAAGTCTTGCGTATTCTTCCTCTAAAATCCCATAGTATTTGTCCCTTCATAATTCATGCCACAGTTTATTGATAACACGCTTATTAAATTAAAAAAAGTGCACGTCTTCCATCTCACCATGAACAACACAATGGAAGATCTGCTAGTCTGGGTTGTAAAACTGCTCTTTACTCACCAATGGTTATTTCTCTCCTCACAGTCAGCTCCTTAATAAGCTCTGCCTGTCTCACACACACAGTTTTCAACCGTCTAAATTCCTGGTACAGCAGTCCAAATGCTTCTTCCATCTCCTTAACACTAGTGGAAAGTAAGAGTTCAAATGTTAGCCAAGCCAATGCCACTTTGTAACATCAGTTGGTAAGTTTCAGCCTGAACCTTTTCGAATGTCCAGTTTCCCCAACACATTTTCAGATTGATTTCTACTTCATCGAAGGAGCCAGATTACCCTGTTCCACACACAGGGCAGGCCCCATAAATCAATTAGTCGGCCTACACACGAGTTTGGGTCCGGAGGAAAATCCCAGGTTTAGTTAAAAGCAAATTACTGCGGATGTTGGAATCTGAAACAAACACAGAAAATGCTGGACAATCTCAGCAGGTCTGACAGCCTCAGTGGAGAGAAAAGGGAGCGAACGTTTCCGGTCTGGATGCCTCGTTGTCAAAGCAGGTTTAGTTGCTGGGTTATGCTGATCTTACCCAAGATGGCAAGGTGGACAAGACAATTGGCCTCGTTTCTCCAGGCTAAGGAAGTGTGGGGGAAAGTAATTAAGGTTTTGTCCTATTTACAAAGCAGGAACCCTTTCGACCTAGTAAACATGTAGGTTTGAGTTGTAAGACTGTAGAAGACACAAAAAATATCCCAATAATAGTTGAAAATCAAGAGGAAATAGGGAAGAAGGACTTAAAACAATCACTAATGAAAGGTACTGGAAAAACTGTTGGGATTGAAGCCCCCTGAACCGGATGGCCTGTATCCTAAGGCTTTAAAAGAAATGGCTGCAGGGGTGGTGGATGCATTGGTTGTAATTTTCCAAACTTCCTTTCTGGAAAGTTCCCGGCAGATTGGAAAAGCACAAATGTGACACCTCTATTCAAGAAAAGAGGGAGATAGAAAGCAGGAAACTATAGGCCTGTTCAGTCTAACATCTGTCACAGGGAAGGTGCTAGAAACCATTACTAAGGAGGTATAGCAGTACATTTAGAAAATCAGATTGCAATCAGGCAGAGCAACATTGTTTTGTGAAAGAGAATTAGAGCTCTTTGAGGATGTAACAAGCAGGGAGGACAATGGGGAACCAGTAGATGTGATGTATTTGGATTTCCACAAGGTATTCAATAATGTCCCACATAAAAGATTACCATACAAGATAAGGGCTCATGGTGTTGGGGGTAATAGATTAGCATGGATAGAGCATTGGTTAGCTAACAGGAAGCAGAACATCAGGATAAATGGGTCATTTTCAGGTTGGCAAACCATAACTAGTGGCATGTCACAGAGATCTGTGCCGGGGCGTCACCTCTTTACAATCAATAGTAATGGCTTGGACAAAGGGACTGAGTGTGTGGTATCTAAATTTGCTGATGACACATAGATAGGCAACAAAGCAACTCACGAAGAGGACACAAACAGAATGTAAAAGGATATAAATGGGTTAAACGAGTGGGGGGAAATTTGGCATGGAGTATAATATGGGAAAGCAGGAGCTTGTCCACTTTGGCAGGAAGAATAGAAACGCAGAATATCATTAAAATGGAGAAAAACGTCAGAAAGCTCCAGTACAGAGGGACTGAGCAGCCTTGTACATTCGTCACAAACGGTCAGTATGCAGGCACAGCAAGTGAGTGAGAAGGGAAACAGAATGTTGGCTTTATTGCAAGAAGTGTATAAAATTAAGGGAGGTGAGCTGTACAGGGCCTTAGTGAGACCCCCATCTGGAATATTTTGGTCTCCTTACTTCAGGGAGGGATATAATTGCATTCAAAGCAGTTTAGAAAAGATTCACTCGGCTGATCCCTCGGATGAAGGGGTTGTCTTATGAAGAAAGACAGGTTAGGCCTATATTCACTAGAGTTTGGAATAAAGTTTCCACTTGTGGGTGCAGAGTAAAGTGTTACCCCTAACACTACTCGAACAGTAATAGCTACTGGGCATATGCAGAAGGAGCAATATAATAATGACATCACAGAGCAGAGAACGAGGAGAATCTGAGAGATGACAAGTGGGTCTATCCTAGTGTTTTGTAATCCTGTACGTAGTTGCGTATGTAAATAAAGGCTACTTTGAAAAAGGATCTTTGCATCCAGCCAGATCCATTGCTGACAGTTCAACAGCTGCCAAGACAATCCAACGTGAAATATGGTGGACGCAGCAACAACAACTGAGTGAGGTGCCCCCGGGGCCGGGGGGGGGGGGGGGGGGGGGGGGGGGGGGGGGGGGGGGAGTCTAGAATTAGGAGAAACAGTTTAAAAATAAGGGCTCTCCCATTTAAAACAGCGATGAGGAGGATTTCTTTCTCTTAGAGGGGTCATATTTGGAATTCTCTGCCCCAGGCAGCAGTGGAAGCCGAGTCATTTAATATATTCAAGGCTGA
>NC_052173.1:11625305-11743337 GCF_902713615.1 Scyliorhinus canicula | reverse complement strand
CCCCTCCTCTCCCCCCTCCTCCCCCCTCCTCTCTCCCCCTCCCCTCTCCCCCCTCCCCTCCCCCCTCCCTCCTCTCCCCCCTCCTCCCCCTCCTCTCCCCCCCTCCTCTCCCCCTCCCCTCCCCCCCTCCCCCTCCTCCTCTCCCTCTCAGCGCCGGTACCCGTCCCCTCTCTCTCTCTCAACGCGCCACTTCCGCAGCGGGTGAAACTGACGCGTATCGCGTCAGTCCGCTGCTGGCCCTTTCGGGAACGGAGATTAACGGCTTAAAAGAAGGCCCGGACGCCGGAGTCATCCGCACCGCTTTTTCCCGCCGGAAATGGGCGTCACGCAGGTCTTCGGAGAATTTCGCCCATGATCAGAATTTCCTGTATTTTTGAGGGGGAATGGGGTAGATAAGTTAGAAATGTCCAGAAATTCTAGTCCCATTGGGTTAACGAGTGGGTCCCAATATGAAACAACACATAGAAACAGCAATAGAAATATACTAGTATGCTCTTTTCAACATCCACCATTGTAAATTGTTTTCTTTTGTAAAAGAAACGTTCCTTCTGAGATTATTAAAGCCATATAATGAGGTGGCACCGTGCATTTGTCCAAGTTAGCTGTCCCACTGTGTGGGTAGAGAGAGGAGAAACTGGTGACTAAATTCCCCCTTCCACTCTGGTTTCATAGAATCCTAGAATGGTTAAAGCACAGAAGAGACCATTTGGCTCTGTGTCCATGCCGACTTTCTTTTTTAAAAACTAAATTTAAAGGCCCAATTCTTTTTTCCCCCCCAATTTAGCGTGGCAAATCCACCTACCCTGTGCATCTTTGGGTTGTGGGGGTGAGACCTACGTAAACACAGGGAGAATGTGCAAACTCCACACGGACAGTGACCCGAGGTCGAGATGGACCCCGGGTCCTCAGCGCCGTGAGGCAGCAGTACTAACCACTGTGCCACCGTGCTGCCCCTATGCCAACCTTTTGCAAGAGAAACTCACCAAGTCACAATCCCCATCTTTTCAAACAATTCTCTTTTGAAGGACTGTGAATCTGCCGCCACTCCACCTTCAGGCAGATAGAACATAGAACATAGAACAGTACAGCACAGAACAGGCCCTTCGGCCCTCAATGTTGTGCCGAGCCATGATCACCCTACTCAAACCCACGTATCCACCCTATACCCGTAACCCAACAACCCCCCCTTAACCTTACTTTTATTAGGCCACTACGGGCAATTTAGCATGGCCAATCCACCTAACCGGCACATCTTTGGACTGTGGGAGGAAACCGGAGCACCCGGAGGAAACCCCACGCACACAGGGGGAGGACGTGCAGACTCCACACAGACAGTGACCCAGCCGGGAATCGAACCTGGGACCCTGGAGCTGTGAAGCATTTATGCTAACCACCATGCTACCCTGCTGCCCTTAACCATCTTAACAAAAGATCTTAACCATTTGCTATGTGAACAAATTTTCCCTCACGGAGCAGTTGTCAATCACCTGGAATCAGTGCTGTCTGGTTCTCAGTCCTTCCTGCAATGGCACCAGTATCTCCCGATCTACTCTGTCCAGACCTCTCATGATGCTGAAAGTCACTTTTAAATCTGATCTTAATCTTCTCTCAGAGAACAGCCCCAGCTTCTCACATTGATCTACGTAACAGCAAAATTGGTGGTGATCTAAATCTGATTTGCTTATTAATGAGCTCTTTGTTCTCATCATACCCAGCTCTAATAGTATTTGGATCATCAACAAAAATAATTAAATTATGATTCACAGTAAAATAACAACAAAACTGGCTCTTACATTTCTCATTCCCAAACGTTCATGAATTCAAAGTCATCGCTGAGCAAGTGTTAACAAACAAAAAGCACGCTGGTGTACTGATCTTCACAAACTTACTGGGTTTCCCTTGCCATCTCCTCGGTGGCGATGATCAGATGAAACTCTCTGTCTTCACGCCAGCTCCCTGTCCAATGTGTCAATTTCACGTCATTCAGAATCTTTATTAGCAACACACATGCTGACTTCTGGTTTCAGTGGGACTTTCCCGGCAGTTGGGTCAGACAACGGTAAAGTCAGTGAAACAGGAAACATTGAAGTCTGTTCTCTTTCATTTTCAAGTCACCTTTTTTCCCCTAACCTCTCTTTTTCTCAATGTCTTACTTTTCCCCAAAGCTTCTTCATTTCAAACATTCACTGGAAACCTGGCAAATTATTGTGCGGTGTGGTATCCCTTTTCTACTTTTAAGCCAACCTGGGTTCAAACATTACTTTCAAAATCAGGCTGTCTCTCGCTCTCACAAGGGGAGGGGGGGGGGGATGGAAGTCAGCCTACATTATAGCCCCTATTATAAAAGCTGGTAGGATCCATCTTTAAATATGCAGTTCAGGTACCAATGACATCAGCAGGGTCCAATGCAATTTTAACTAGGTCAGGAAGACAGGCCAACCCAGGAGGGACGAGTAGAAAGGGCTAGAGAATCTGATACAGTGGCCAGCACTGCTGCCTCACAGCGCCAGGGACCGGGGTTCGATTCTGGCCTTGGGTGGCTGTGTGTGGAGTTTGCATGTTCCCCTCGTGTCTGCGTGGGTTGCCTCACACAGTCCAAAGATGTGCAGGTTAGGTGGATTGGCCATGATCAATGTGCAGGATTACGGGGAAAGGGCAGGGGAGTGGGCCTGGGTAGGGTGCTCTTTCAGAAGGTCGGTGCAGACTCGATGGGCTGAATGGCCTCCTTCTGCACTGTAGGGATTCTATGATTTAAAAAATTTTGGTACCTAGATTCACCATTGTCCACTTCCAGGGTAAGTAAAGTAAAACTTTAAAATGTTTACTCTTATCTACCCCAACAATGGGACTTAATCCCTTCACAGAATGTGATGCCAGTGTAGGTATGATGATACTACCATTTTTGAAAAAAACTATTCCTTGGAAAATGTACTTGATGAAGTGTTAAGATAGCTGCCGAGGGGTTACCTGAATTTAGCTACTTCAACAGCCTAGCAAGCTTTCTGAAAATTTCCAAATTGGATTAAAATAGGCAGGAGTCTCCCTTGAGTGGAGATGCCTAAACAACACCCTTCTGTGGAATTTCACACCTGCTATTGCCAAGGTTTACTCCAAAACACAGGGACAATAAATTCCCAGATTCCAGATCTGCCATGTAACAAAGGAGGACTATCGAGACAGAATATCCTCAGTGAAGTGCTAAAGGCCACCATCTACTTTTATTGTATGTCAATGGGTTTGACGATGTGACAAACTCCCTCTTCATTGTCACTAATAAAAACAGACAATACTGGACAATCTCAGCGGGTATGACAGAGAAGGGAGCTAACGTTTCGAGTCTGGATGACTCTTTGTCATTTGATGGTGAGGTTTGGATCAAGTCCATGATAATGCAAATTGTGTGTGGCTTGTGAGGCTTATTTTTCCACTTCTCCTGGTGGTGTTGACTCAATACCCTCTACTTCCTCATCCAAGAGATCGTTCTCTTCATCGGAGCCCAGAAAGGGAGTGCTGCTCAACCCCAGGAAACATCATAGCTGAGCCAGGTTATGTCCTCATCTGAAGTCCACACCTACGCAATCAGGAGCGGGAACACGCCCTGGTTTTTTCCTGTCCCTATCCTTAGGGCACTGAGGTCACTTCCACAGCACCCTCAGCCAGGAATCAAATCCGGGATCTTCCCGAATTCTCACTGGTTGAAGCAGTCGAGCTTCTGTTTTGTTATTCTGCACACAAAATCAAAATTCCTTGGCCCAGTGACAGCATCCTCGCTTCGAAGTCAAGAGGTTTAGGTACGAGTCCTTGAGAACATAATCCAGATTGACACTGCTGTGCAGTGCTGAAAGAGTGATGCACTGTCTGAGGTGCAGGGGAGTGCTCCCAGTATCCGCACCAATATTTATTCCTCATCCAATATTCCTAAAACAAAACCCCAGATTATCTGGTCATGAATCTCATTGTGTAGGGCAGCACGGTGATGCAGTGGTTATCACTGTTGCTTCACGGCGCCGAGGTCCCAGGTTTGATCCCAGCTCTGGGTCACTGTCCGCGTGGAGTTTGCACATTCTCCCCATGTCTGCGTGGGTTTCACCCCCACAACCCAAAGATGTGCAGGGTAGGTGGATTGGCTATGCTAAATTGTCCCTTAATTGGAAAAAATTAATTGGGGACTCTAAATTTATTTTTTTTAATGGATCTCATTGTGGGATACGGCCATGTCTGAACTGGCAGCTGCATTTCCCCACGTTAAAATAGCGACTACACTTCAAAAGTACTTTGTTTGCAATGAACACGCGGAAATCCTGAGGTCATAAAAGGCAATGCATAAAATGCAATTTGTTTCTGGACCTTCCTCCTTCCTCCCCCTTGCATACATTAAATGTACACCCAAGTCATACCATCTGACCCATTACTATTACCATAAGTGACTCATGGTACATATATACAGCACATTTCCACAACTTTCCTCAAGTTTCAGTCGAAAGTCTGAGAGAAATAAAGGAAGTAAAAAGGCAATGAGCACAGGGTGCAAAGCAACATTGTGTGTAGGCTTGTGGTTTGGATCTAGATCACAAGTGTGCCAGCCTCGACTGGCATTCAAAGAACATTCCAGCACAGGAACAGGCCCTTCAGCCCACCAAGCCTGCGCCGATCCAGATTCCTTATTTAGACCAACTACTTATTGCCCAAACAATCTGTATCCCTCCATTCCCCACTCATTCATGTGTCTATCAAGATACATCTTCAACGTTGCTATCATGTATGCCTCCACCACCTCCACTGGCACCGCGGTTCAGACACTCACCACTCTCTGCGTGAAAAACTTTCCCAGCATATCTCCCCAAACATTTTCCCCTCTCACCTTGAACATGTACCCCCTTGTAATTGAGTCTTCCACCCTGGGAAAAAGCTTCTGACTATTCACCCTGACTATACCTCTTGTAATTTTGTAGCCCCCAATCCCCTCAGCCTCCGTCTTTCCAACAAAAACAATCCGAGTTTATTCAACATCTCCTCCTGGTAACATCCTGGTAAACCTTCTTTGCACTCTCTCCAAAGCATCCACGTCCTTCTGGTAATGTGGCGACCAGAACTGCACACAATATTCCAAATGTGGCCGAACTAAAGTTTTATACAACTGTAACATGACCTGCCAACTCTTGTACTCAATGCCCCGGCTGATGAAGGCAAGCATGCGTATGCCTTCTTGACCACCTTATCCACCTGCATTACCACTTTCAAGGAACAATAGACCTGAACACCCTGATCCCTCTGTATGTCAATGCCCCTAAGGATTCTGCCATTTACTGTATAATTCACACCTGAATTTGTTCTTCCAAAATGCATCACCTCACATTTGTCCGGATTGAACTCCATCTGCCATTTCCCTGCCCAATCAATCTATATTCTGCTGTATTCTCTGACAGTCCCCTTCATTATCTGAAACTCTATCTATCTTAGTGTCATCTGCAAACTTACTAATCAGACCATGTACATTTTCCTCCAGATCATTGATATATATTACAAACAACAGTGTATCAGCACTGATCCCTGTGGAACACCACTAGTTACTGATCTCCATTCTGAAAAACTCCATTCCACTGTTACTGTCTGACTTCTGTTGCCAAGAAAGTTGTTTATCCATCTAGCGAGCACACCCCGAATCCCATGCGACTTTACCTTTTGTGCCAGTCTGCCATGAAGGACCTTGTCAACCCCCTTACTAAAGTCCATATAGACGTCATCCACAGCCTTTCCCACATCAATTAATTTTGTCACCTCCTCAAAAAACTCTATCACATTGGTAAGACATGACCTTCCCTGCACAAAACCATATTACCTATCACTAACAAGCTCATTCACTTCCAAACGTGAATAAATCCTGTTCCTCACTATCTTCTCCAACAGCTTCCCCACCACTGACGTCAGGCTCACCAGCCTATAATTACCTGGATTATCCCAGCTGCCCTTCTTAAACAAAGGGATAACATTGGCTATTCTCCAGTCCTCTGAAACCTCGCCTGTGGTCAAAGATGATGCAAAGATATCTGTTAAGGCTGCAGCTATTTCTTCTCTTGCTTCCCACAGTAACCTGGGATATATCCTATGCGGCCCAGAGGACTTGTCTACCTTAATGCATTTTAAAATATCCAACGCTTGGTCCTTCATTATGCTGACATGTCCTAGAGTATTCACACACCCATCCCTAACCTCAACATCTGTCATGTCTCTCTCCTTAGTGAATACCAATTCACAGTGCAAAGATATGCAGTTTAGGTGTATTGGCCAGGCGAAATCGCCCCTTAGTGCCCAAAGATAGATAGAGAAATACAGCACAGAACAGGCCCTTCGGCCCACGATGTTGCGCCGAACCTTTGTCCTAGGTTAATCATAGAATTTTGGACAATTTGTCATGGCCAATCCACCCAACCTGCACATCTTTGGACTGTGGGAGGAAACCGGAGTACCCGGAGGAAACCCACGCAGTCACGGGGAGGATGTGCAGACTCCACACAGACAGTGACCCAAGTCGAAATCGAACTTGGGACCCTGGAGCTGTGAAGCAATTGTGCTATCCACAATGCTACCGTGCTGCCCTTAAGAAGTTAACCTACACTCCCTTATTCTACCCTAATCCAAGTACCTATCCAATAGCCGCTTGAAGGTCCATAAATTTTCCGACTCAACTACTACCACAGGCAGTGCATTCCATGCCCCCACTACTCTCTGGGTAAAGAACCTACCTCTGACATCCCCTCTATATCTTCCACCATTTATCTTAAATTTATGTCCCCTTGTAATGGTGTGTTCCACCCGGGGAAAAAGTCTCTGACTGTCTACTCTATCTATTCCCCTGATCATCTTATAAACCTCTATCAAGTCGCCCCTCATCCTTCTCTGTTCTAATGAGAAAAGGCCTAGCACCCTCAATCTTTCCTCGTATGACCTACTCTCCATTCCAGGCAACATCCTGGTAAATCTCCTTTGCACCTTTTCCAAAGCTTCCACATCCTTCCTAAAATGAGGTGACCAGAACTGCACACAGTACTCCAAATGTGGCCTGACCAAGGTTTTGTACAGCTGCATCATCACCTCACGGCTCTTAAATTCAATCCCTCTGCTAATGAACGCTAGCACTCCATAGGCCTTCTTCACAGCTCTATCCACTTGAGTGGCAACTTTCAAAGAACAATGAACATAGACCCCAAGATCTCTCTGCTCCTCCACATTGCCAAGAACCCTACCATTAACCCTGTATTCCGCATTCAGATTTGTCCTTCCAAAATGGACAACCTCACACTTGTCAGGGTTAAACTCCATCTGCCACTTCTCAGCCCAGCTCTGCATTCTATCTATGTCTCTTTGAAGCCGACAACAGCCCTCCTCACTATCCACAACTCCACCAATCTTCGTATCATCTGCAAATTTACTGACCCACCCTTCAACTCCCTCATCCAAGTCGTTAATGAAAATCACAAACAGCAGAGGACCCAGAACTGATCCCTGCGGTACGCCACTGATAACTGGGCTCCAGGCTGAATATTTGCCATCCACCACAACTCTCTGTCTTCTATCGGTTAGTCAGTTTGTTATCCAACTGGCCAAATTTCCCACTATCCCATGCCTCCTTACTTTCTGCATAAGCCTACCATGGGGAACCTTATCAAATGCCTTACTAAAATCCATGTACACTACATCCACTGCTTTACCTTCATCCACATGCTTGGTCACCTCCTCAAAGAATTCAATAAGACTTGTAAGGCAAGACCTACCCCTCACAAATCCGTGCTGACTATCCCTAATCAAGCAATGCCTTTCCAGATGCTCAGAAATCCTATCCCTCAGTACCCTTTCCATTACTTTGCCTACCACCGAAGTAAGACTAACTGGCCTGTAATTCCCAGGGTTATCCCTATTCCCTTTTTTGAACAGGGGCACGACATTCGCCACTCTCCAATCCTCTGGTACCACCCCTGTTGACAGCGAGGACGAAAAGATCATTGCCAACGGCTCTGCAATTTCATTTCTTGCTTCCCATAGAATCCTTGGATATATCCCGTCAGGCCCGGGGGACTTGTCTATCCTCAAGTTTTTCAAAACGCGCAACACATCTTCCTTCCTGACAAGTATCTCCTCAAGCTTATCAGTCTGCTTCACGCTGTCCTCTCCAACAATATGGCCCCTCTCATTTGTAAATACTGAAGAAAAATACTTGTTCAAGACCTCTCCTATCTCTTCAGACTCAATACACAATCTCCCGCTACTGTCCTTAATCGGACCTACTCTCACTCTAGTCATTCTCATATTTCTCACGTATGTGTAAAAGGCCTTGGGGTTTTCCTTGATCCTACCCGCCAAAGATTTTTCATGCCCTCTCTTAGCTCTCCTAATCCCTTTCTTCAGTTCCCTCCTGGCTATCTTGTATCCCTCCAGCGCACTGTCTGAACCTTGTTTCTTCAGCCTTACATAAGTCTCCTTCTTCCTCTTAACAAGACATTCAACCTCTCTTGTCAACCATGGTTCCCTCACTCGACCATCTCTTCCCTGCCTGACAGGGACATACATATCAAAGACACGCAGTACCTGATCCTTGAACAAGTTCCACATTTCACTTGTGTCCTTCCCTGACAGCCTATGTTCCCAACTTCTGCACTTCAATTCTTGTCTGACAGCATTGTATTTACCCTTCCCCCAATTATAAACCTTGCCCTGTTGCTCGCACCTATCCCTCTCCATTACTAAAGTGAAAGTCACAGAATTGTGGTCACTACCTCCAAAATGCTCCCCCACTAACAAATCTATCACCTGCCCTGGTTCATTACCAAGTACTAAATCCAATATGGCCTCCCCTCTGGTCGGACAATCTACATACTGTGTTAGAAAAGCTTCCTGGACACACTGCACAAACACTACCCCATCCAAACTATTTGATCTAAAGAGTTTCCACTCAATGTTTGGGAAGTTGAAGTCGCCCATGACTACTACCCTGTGACTTCTGCACCTTTCCAGAATCTGTTTCCCAATCTGTTCCTCCACATCTCTGCTGCTATTGGGGGGCCTATAGAACACTCCCAACAAGGTGACTGCTCCTTTCCTATTTCTAACTTCAACCCATATTACCTCAGTAGGCAGATCCCCCTCGAACTGCCTTTCTGCAGCTGTTATACTATCTCTAATTAACAATGCCACCCCCCCCCCCACCTCTTTACCACCCTCCCTAATCTTGTTGACACATCTATAACCAGGGACCTCCAACAATCATTTCTGGCCCTCTTCTATCCAAGTTTCCGTGATGGCCACCACATCGTAGTCCCAAGTACCGATCCATGCCTTAAGTTCACCCACCTTATTCCTGATGCTTCTTGCATTAAAGTATACACACTTCAACCCATCTCCTTGCCTGCAAGTACTCTCCTTTGTCATTGTTACCTTCCCCACTGCATCACTATGTGCTTTGGCGTCCTGACTATCGTCTACCCTAGTTGCTGGACTACAGATCCGGTTCCCATTCCCCTGCCAAATTAGTTTAAACCCTCCCGAAGAGTACTAAAAAACCTCCCCCCCAGGATATTGGTGCCCCTCTGGTTCAGATGCAACCCGTCCTGCTTGTACAGGTCCCACCTTCCCCAGAATGCGCTCCAATTATCCAAATACCTGAAGCCCTCCCTCCTACACCATTCCTGCAGCCACGTGTTCAACTGCACTCTTTCCCTATTCCTAGCCTCGCTATCACGTGGCACCGGCAACAAACCAGAGATGACAACTCTGTCTGTCCTGGCCCTTAACTTCCAGCCTAACTCCCTAAACTTGTTTATTACCTCCACACCCTTTTTCCTACCTACATCGTTGGTACCAATGTGCACCACGACTTCTGGCTGCTCACCCTCCCCCTTCAGGATCCTGAAGACACGATCAGAGACATCCCTGGCCCTGGCACCCGGGAGGCAACATACCTTTCGGGAGTCTCGCTCGCGACCACAGAATCTCCTATCTATTCCCCTAACCATTGAATCTCCTATTACTATTGCTTTTCTATGCTCCCCCCTTCCCTTCTGAGCCCCAGAGCCAGACTCAGTGCCAGAGACCTGGCCGCTGGGGCCTTCCCCCGGTAGGTCATCCCCCCCAACAGCATCCAAAACGGTATACTTGTTTTGAAGGGGAATGGCCACGAGGGATCCCTGCACTGTCTGCCTGTTAGTTTTCTTTCCCCTGACTGTAACCCAGCTACTCTTGTCCAGTACCTTTGGTGTGGCTACCTCCCTGTAACTCTTCTCTATGACCCCCTCTGCCTCCCGGATGATCCGAAGTTCATCCAGCTCCAGCTCCAGTACCTTAACACGGTCTCTGAGGAGCTGGAGTTGGATGTACTTCCCGCAGGTATAGTCAGCGGGGACACCAGTGGTATCCCTCACCACCCACATCCTACAGGAGGAGCATGCAACTGCCCTAGCCTCCATCCCCTCTTACTTTACAGAATTAGCTGCCCTGTGGACCAACTGGACCTCCGCCCTCCGGCTCTGCTCCCAGTCAGCTGTACTCTAAACTCCTGGTTCCCTTCACGCTCTTTGATAAATATAGGAAATTAAATGAAAGGAGTACCTTACTCCCTCCTCACCTAACTCCCTCAGTCACCAAACTCTCACTGTAGCACTCAAATGCCACAAGCTCAGCACTCCCTCAGTCACCAAACTCTCACTGTAGCACTCAAATGCCACAAGCTCAGCACTCCCTCAGTCACCAAACTCTCACTGTAGCACTCAAATGCCACAAGCTCAGCACTCAGTGCAAACAAAGTCTGCACTGTATCTAGCCCCTATTTATACTGTGACTCTAGCTTCTAAAAACTGGCCTAATGCAATTAACTAATTAACAAGCTCCAGCTGCAAGTAAGTCCAAGTAGAACCTTGTTTAAAGCTGATTCAAAATTCACCTTCTTATAGACCAAACAGCAACTTTTAAGTTAATTAACTAAATAAAAGAAATACTAGACTTTAAATAAAAATGAACCCTTATACTCCCTCAGTCACCAAACTCTCACTGTAGCACTCAAATGCCACAAGCTCAACACTCAGTGCAAACTGTGTGTGTAGGTTAGTGGGGTTACGGGGATGTGGTGGTGGAGTAGGCCTGGGTTAGGGTGCTCTTTTTGGAGGATAGGTGCAGACTCGATGGGCCAAATGGCCTCCTTCTGCACTGTACGGATTCTATGAAAGATACACCCATCCATGTCATAACAGCAGGCCAGGGCCAGCTAGCCAATTTGTGGACTCCTCTAGATAGCCAATCCATGTACAGGATGCTGTGTGACCTCAAATCAAGCATGTGTGTAAACGTCCTAAAAATATTACTTGTGCAAAACATTGACCCTTGAACATTGTGCCCAAAACATTGGTCTCAAAAATTTGAATTTTACTCCAGTATTTAAGTAATTGCAGGAAAATATTTCATGCTGTTTTATCAATTTTTCCCCCATTTGTCTGGGTGAATATGGTTAGCCTGATCATTGCTTTGTGGTTCTACTTTTAAGGCATGTTATACAAGAGGTCTGAATTCAGTGCACCTGAATGCAGCACAGTGCAAGGAGTGGTTGACCAAATGGATCCAGCTTTCTAAGAAATTAAGAGGTAAAAGAATACAGAGCAAGTGTATTTAACAGACTCTTATTGCTGACAGTAATTTAACAGTTGTCTTTTGGGTTGCTGTAAAATTGTAGAATTTATGGGCGGCATGGTGGCACAGTGGTTAGCACTGCTGCCTCACGAGGATCCGGGTTCGAATCCCGGCCCTGGGTCACTGTCCGTGTGGAGTTTGCACATTCTCCCCGTGTCTGCGTGGGTCTCACCCCCACAACCCAAAGATGTGCAGGTTAGGTGGACTGGCCACGCTAAATTGCCCCTTAATTGGAAAAAAGTTTTTAATAACCCAAAAATTAACAAGCTCGGAGCAGGACCAAAACACGTGTTTGTGATTCGCCGACCGACCCGAAAGCACCGCTCACACCTGTCCTCCGCCCCCGAGACGAACCCACTCATACACATCCTGGTCAGGTGGGACCTATGCACCAGAAGCTCCCACATCCTGCAATCGCAGCACACACCCTGCCCTGCCATCTCCAATATGTGTTCATTAATAATTGCTAATTAATTTATTTATATTTAATAAACTGACATCTTCCAACAGGTTTTGGCACTGCCAGTAAACTTTACAGTAAGAAATCTTACAACACCAGATTAAAGTCCAACAGGTTTGTTTCAAACACTAGCTTTCGGAGCGCAGCTCCTTCCTCAGGTATCAGACTTAACCTTGTACATGAGGAGGTGAAGTTCCTCACTCCACAACCTCCCCCGCAATTACCATTTGGCTCAACAAAAAATTTTTGCTGGAGGGAACGGGAGTGGTGCAGTAACCAGGGCCCTCAGACTCCATCCTCTGCACAAAGCCTCCTCCATCCACCCCCCATATAGAGTCCAGATCCTTAAACCACCCCTGCACCTTCTCAATGTTTGCCCCCCCCCCCCCCCCCCAGCAATAACACAGCAGATTAGAAGGTACCAACCCTCCCGATTGTCTATTCCTTTGCAGAAATGCCCTACGAACCCATGGGGTCTTACCCGCCCAAACAAAAGTAGATATTAACTTATTGAATCTTCCAAAGAAACAAAAACCTTGGGTGAATATTCATCTTCACCGTTTGTACTCTTCCTGCCAAGGTCAGAGGGAGGGCATCGCACTTCTTCAAATCAACGTTCACCCCATCCACCAGACTGGCCAAGTTAATGGAGCGAAGCCCAATCATGGGTCACCCGAAATCCCAGATACCGGAAGCTAGTTCTGGCCGGGCAAGACAGTAGCCTCCCCAGGTCCGCTCCCCTTCCCGGGGTGTTCACCAGCAGCGTGAACACTTGCTGGAGAGGCCGCTGAATGACGGGAGGCCGTTGGATATGGGGTCGCTCCCAATAATTGTATGGAAATAGGGCTTAAGTGATGATAATTGGGGTCTCGCCACGCTACAGTGGGATCCTGATTTCGCCTATGGGACCGGGCTGGTGTGGTTCTCATTTTTGGCCTCTCCCACCATTCACCGACCTCGATTTACTCGAGCGAGAGCACAATGAGGCTGGAGAATCACGCCTGGTCTGTTTTCTTGCTGCCTTCTCTTCAGGCGAGTTCCCAATCGGAATGGAGTTCTCCTTTCACGGTGTTTGCTTCTTCTCTTAGCTGTTCGACAGGAAATCAGACGATATTCCCTGAGACCAGCGAGGACAATGGTGATGAGTGGCATCAAAGCACCAGTGTTAATCTCTGCAGGCATGATGTGGAGATGCCGGCGTTGGACTGGGGTGAGCACAGTAAGAAGTCTTACAACATCAGGTTAAAGTCCAACAGGTTTATTTGGAATCACTAGCTTTCAGAGCACTGTTCCTTCCTCAGGTGAATCAAACCTGAGGAAGGAGCAGTGCTCTGAAAGCTAGTGTTTGAAACAAACATGTTGGACTTTAATCTCCGCAGGTACACACAATTAATTTGCTCCCATGTGCTGCTTCCTAGTTTGTAGTCTGGTGCTGCCGCTGAAATACTATATTAAAGGGAAAATAAAATGTTCTTCTGTTCCCACTGTCACAATCGGTTTCCTTCTTCTGTGAGTGATTCATGAGGGACAGGATGTATTCTGTTTATTGCAGCCCTGGTGAGTGGCAGATGGAACCTGAACACAACATGCTACATAGGGTTAGTGATGAAGTTCACCATAGGGGGAGTCACTGATGTCACCCATACCCTACCAGGAGGGAGAGTAACACAAACTAATGTTTCACATATCCCCCTGATTGGTTCCTGCGTGGTACTGGATTCTCGTGGTACTGGCAGATACCTTCTCACTTCAGTGTAAAGTGCAATATTCAAGTTTTTAACCATTTGCTGTTTCAAATTCTTCGAGTCACATAAACTGTGTATTCTGATGGCCTTTTTGGGTAAGTGTATAAACCCCTGTGCTCAGTGTTCTGCCCCATTATAGTAACTTAGAAATATGAATTGGATAAATGAAACAAGGGAGGTTGCAGCACTTGGGCGGGATTCTCTGGTCGCTAACGCCAAAATCTCGTTCGCCGATGGGACGGAGAATCCCCGTTTGTGCTGAAATTAGGGAGCGGGAACGCTTCTGTGATGCTCCGCCCCCTCAAAAATGGCGTACTCAGGGAATACGTCGCATGCCGTATGGACGGCCTCAGGACATCACCTGAGGCCCTCCCCCAATGCTCCGCCCCCCCGATAGGCCGAGTTCCCAAAGCCGTGGGTCACTCACGCAATTTGGTTTAGTGGACCCCGCGTGGTGGCTGCGGACTGAGTCCAGCGCCGCCACAGTCGGGGGGGAGGGGTGAGAAGTTCCGCGGGCAGGGGGGGGTTTTGGCGGGGGCTGGGGCACTGGTGGTGGGTGGTCCGGGGGGTTACTGGGGGACAGTAAGTGGCAGGCTGGGTCCGCGTGCAGCTGGCTCCATGTTGCACGGCGCGGCGGCTGCAGGCCGTCGTCGTGCGCCGCCATGGACCCAGCAATTCGCCAGCCGTTTCCACAGGTAAAGGGCTTTCCGCTGTGCGGATGCTAGCCCCCCACTGGATGGAGGATCGGTGCAAATTCTGCGTCGTTTTTTTCTGCCGTAAAACGCCACTGTTCCCACGCCGGCGTTAGCACTTAGTCTGCAAATCGGACAATCAGATCTGGGCCAGGCAGCTTCTAACACGGGATCAAAAACACCTAGATTCTCGAACAACTGGCAGATAAATTAGTTAGCAACCAATGAAACCTTGAAGGCCAATAGAGCATGAACTGTTATTGTTTGACTTCTGAATGAGTTATTGAGTGTTCACATGCTCTTAATTGAGCTCTGTCTCAAACACAACCGCGCATATACTAACATCGCACAGGCCTGAAGTATTGCTCGAACCAATGTTGACCTAATGAAAGGCTGCTTACAAAAAAAATATCAAATCAGTCTATAATGGATAGGGGCGTTATCACAATTTACATCATGGAAATTCATATATTTAAACTAGTTATCTGATCTGGCTGAGCATTTTCATTTTAGTTACTACATACTAGCAGGCAATCTCTCAGTTGCTGTGTCTCTTTCTGTCTTGCTTCCATGTGTCGATGATCAGGACAGCAATATGTATCCCTTTAAATGCAAAGCAAGTAGAAATGACTGCTGCAGACTGTTTACTTTGAAGGTACAATGGCCAATAGCAGAACAAGAGAGAGAATGAAATCCTGTTCCCATCACAGTCAGACAGAGAAGATCAATATTCCAGCTGCCTCTCTGTACCCCCCACCATCAGTTTACAGTATTTTTGCACAATTTATTTTTTTGAGGTGTCCTTTATGGAGACAGGCTTGGCAGCCAGTCTGCACCAGTAGCATCTCACAAACAGCAACAAGATGAAAGATCACTTTATGTGATTCAATGGATGGTATTGGTTGAGGGAGGCCTTTGGCAAGACGTGAGAGCTCATTTCTTGTCTTAGAATTGTGTCACCTAAAATCCCAATTAGTATTTCAGGGGAATGGCAACAATACCACGGCACACTTTGAAGAGCGTGGCAATCTCCCGGTGTCCTGGCCAACATTCATCCCTCAACTAACGGCACTAAAAAACAGGTTAACTGCTCATGCATTTTACCGCAAGATTGAGGTATGTAAAATAAGTGCTCAATTTGCCTACATACACTGCGCTTCAGCAATGTTGTATGTTCACTGGATCTCACAAAGAGGTTTGGAGTCTTATATTGTTGAACTATGTTTATTGATGCTATCAAGTGTTTATTTTATTTTTTTTTAATATAATTTTTATTGGAATTTTTTACAGAAAATATAAAACGTAACAACAAACAATGAAATGCAACAAAATAACCCATAATAACTGTAACACCCCCATCCCCCCCCCCCCCCAACCCCAATGAACAACAGAAGAACATAAAAATAAATTTAAATTAAATAAACAAACATAGTCATCGTCCCCCCCCCCCCCCCCCACACCTTTTCCCTCCTCCTTCCCCCCCAACCCCCCCGGGTTGCTGCTGCTACTGTCCCCGTACCCTATCGTTAAGCCAGAAAGTCGAGAAAAGGTTGCCACCGCCTAAAGAACCCTTGTACCGACCCTCTCAGGGCGAATTTGATCTTCTCTAGCTTAATGAAACCCGCCATGTCATTGATCCAGGTCTCCACGCTTGGGGGCCTCGCATCCTTCCATTGTAGCAAGATCCTTCGCCGGGCTACTAGGGACGCAAAGGCCAGCACACCGGCCTCTTTCGCCTCCTGCACTCCCGGCTCCACCCCAACCCCAAAGATCGCGAGTCCCCATCCTGGCTTGACCCTGGATCCCACCACCCTCGACACCGTCCTCGACACCGTCCTCGCCACCCCCTTCCAGAACTCCTCCAGTGCCGGGCATGCCCAGAACATATGGGCGTGGTTCGCTGGACTCCCTGAGCACCTGACACACCTGTCTTCACCCCCAAAGAACCTACTCATCCTCGTCCCAGTCATGTGGGCCCTATGCAGCACCTTGAATTGGATGAGGCTAAGCCGCGCACACGAGGAGGAAGAATTAACCCTCTCCAGAGCATCAGTCCATGTCCCGTCTTCGATCTGTTCCCCCAGTTCCCCCTCCCACTTAGCTTTCAGCTCCTCTACTGACGCCTCCTCCGCCTCCTGCATTACCTTGTAGATATCAGATATCTTCCCCTCTCCGACCCAGACCCCCGAAAGCACCCTGTCGCTCACCCCCCCTCGCGGGAAGCGAAGGGAATCCCTCCACCTGCCGCCTAGCAAATGCCTTTACCTGCAGATACCTGAACATGTTCCCCGGGGGGAGCCCAAATTTCTCCTCCAACTCCCCCAGACTCGCAAACCTCCCATCAATAAACAGGTCCCTCAGCTGTCTGATGCCCGCTCTGTGCCAACCCTGAAATCCCCCATCAATGTTCCCCGGGACGAACCTATGGTTCCCCCTTAACGAGCCTCCATCGAGCCCCCCACTTCTCCCCTATGTCGCCTCCACTGCCCCCAAATCTTGAGGGTAGCCGCCACCACCGGACTCGTGGTATACCTCGTAGGAGGGAGCGGCCACGGCGCCGTTACCAGGGCCCCCAGGCTTGTATCTCCACAGGACGCCCTCTCCATCCGTTTCCATGCTGCCCCCTCCCCCTCCATTACCCACTTGCGCACCATCGACACATTGGCCGCCCAATAATACCCCGAGAGATTGGGTAACACCAGCCCCCCCCCCATCTCTACCCCGCTCCAAGAAGACCCTCTTCACCCTCAGGGTCCCATGCACCCAAACAAAGCTCATGATGCTGCTAGTCACCCTTCTAAAAAAGGCCCTAGGGATAAAGATGGGCAAACACTGAAAAAGGAACAAGAACCTCGGGAGAACCGTCATTTTGACGGACTGCGCTCTACCCGCCAACGATAGTGGCACCATGTCCCACCTTTTAAATTCCTCCTCCATCTGCTCCACCAGCCTGGTAAAATTAAGCTTATGGAGAATCCCCCAACTCCTGGCCACCTGCACCCCCAGGTACCTGAAACTCTTCACTGCCCTCTTAAATGGGAGTCTCCCGATTCCCTCCTCCTGATCACCCGGGTGTACTACAAATACCTCACTCTTGCCTAAATTTAACTTATAGCCCGAGAAGCCCCCAAATTCCGCTAACAGCTCCATCACCCCCGGCATTCCCCCTTCTGGATCCGCCACATACAACAGCAGGTCGTCCGTATACAGCGATACACGATGTTCCTCCCCACCCCGCACCAGACCCCTCCATCTCCCTGACTCCCTCAACGCCATAGCCAAAGGTTCAATCGCCAGTGCAAAGAGCAAGGGGGACAGGGGGCACCCCTGCCTGGTCCCACGGTAGAGCCTAAAGTACTCCGATCTCCTTCCATTGGTAACTACACTTGCCATCGGAGCCGCGTAGAGCAGCCTCACCCATTTGATGAATCCCTCCACGAATCCGAACCGCTCCAGCACCTCCCACAGGTACCCCCACTCAACTCTATCAAACGCTTTCTCCGCATCCAGCGCCACCACTATCTCCGCCTCCCCCTCCACTGCCGGCATCATAATAACATTTAGCAGTCTCCGCACATTCGTGTTGAGCTGCCGTCCCTTGACAAATCCTGTCTGATCCTCGTGTATCACCCCTGGCACACAGTCCTCTATCCTGGTGGCCAGGATCATCGCCAGTAACTTAGCGTCAACATTGAGGAGCGAGATAGGCCTGTATGATCCACACTGCAAGGGGTCCTTATCCCGCTTTAGGATCAGAGAGATCAGTGCCCGCGACATCATCGGGGGCAAAGCCCCCCCCCACCCTCCCATGCCTCATTGAAGGCTCGCACCAACAGGGGGCCCACCAGATCCGCATACTTTTTATAAAATTCCACCGGGAACCCGTCCGGCCCTGGCGCCTTACCTGACTGCATTTGTCCAATCCCCCTGACTAGCTCCTCCAACTCTATCGGCGCCCCCAGCCCCTCTACCAGCTCCTCTTGAACCCTTGGGAACCATAGCCTGTTCATGAAGCTCTCCATCCCCCCTCTCCCCATCGGAGGTTCCGACCGGTACAGTTCCTCGTAGAAGTCCCTAAAGACCCCATTTACTTCTGTCCCCTTCTGCACTACATTCCCACCCCTATCCGTCACTCCACCAATTTCCCTAGCCGCATCTCGCCTGCGGAGCTGATGCGCCAACATCCTGCTTGCCTTCTCCCCATACTCATATACCGTGCCCTGCGACCTCCTCCCCTGTGTCTCCGCCTTTCTGGTGGTCAACAAGTCAAATTTGGCCTGCAAACTACGCCGTTCCCCCAGCAACACCTCCTCCGGTGCCTCCGCGTATCTCCTGTCCACATCCAGGAGCTCCCCCACCAGTCTCTCCCTCTCCTTCCTCTCCCTCCTTTCCCTATGGGCCCGGATGGAGATCAGCTCCCCCCGGATCACTGCTTTCAGAGCCTCCCAGACCATCCCCACCCGGACCTCCCCCGTGTCGTTGGTATCAAGATACCCCTCAATGCTTCTCCGAACCCTCCTACACACCACCTCATCAGCCAGCAGCCCCACATCCAGGCGCCAGAGCGGGCGCTGGTCCCGTGCCTCCCCCATCTCCAGATCAACCCAGTGCGGAGCATGGTCTGAAATTGCTATAGCCGAATATTCTGCATCCTGCACCTTCGGGATCAATCCCCTGCTCAGGATGAAAAAATCTATTCGGGAATAGACCCTATGGACATGGGAGACAAAGGAATACTCCCGCGCTCTCGGCCTCCCAAACCTCCAGGGATCCACCCCTCCCATCTGGTCCATAAACCCCCTCAGTACTTTGGCTGCCTCCGGTCTCCTACCCGTCCTTGAACTGGACCGGTCCAGTGGGGGATCCAGCACTGTGTTAAAGTCTCCCCCCATGATCAGGCCCCCTGCCTCCAGGTCCGGAATGCGGCCCAACAAGCGCCTCATGAAGCCAGCATCGTCCCAATTCGGGGTATATACATTAACCAGCACCACCTTCTCTCCCTGCAGCCTACCCTTCACCATAATATATCTGCCCTCCTTGTCCGACACCACCTCAGCCGCCTCGAACGCCACCCTCTTCCCCACCAGAATCGCCACCCCCCCGGTTCTTCGCGTCCAATCCTGAGTGAAAAACTTGCCCCACCCACCCCTTCCTCAGACGAACCTGGTCCACCACCTTCAAGTGGGTCTCCTGGAGCATAGCCATGTCCGCCTTCAGCCCCTTCAGATGAGAAATTACCCTAGTTCTCTTAACCGGCCCATTCAGCCCCCTCACGTTCCAGGTAATCAGCCGGATCAGAGGGCAACCTGCCCCTCTCCCCCGCCGGCTAGCCATAGCTTATCGACTGCTCGCCCCAGGCCAGCTCGCCCCGCCTGACCCGTTCCCAATGGCGATAACGCCTCTCCTCTACCCCCCCGGCCCACGCCAGCTCCTTCCTGGCCATTCCAGCAGCAACCCAGCGCCGGCCCTAGGGTTGCTGGCGCCCCGGGCAAGCTGAACTTCAGCGCCCTTGGGGGGGGGCCGAGGGGGGGAGAGGCGGGGCCGAGGGGGGCGGACGGAGGGGGGACGGAGGGGGGGGGGGCAGGGGGAGGGCGGCCACCGCACATGCGCTGGTTGGCACCGGCCCAACTGCGCATGCGCGGGACCCGAGTCTCTGGCGCCCCCTAGCACATGGCGCCCCGGGCGACTGCCCGAGTTGCCGGTACCTTGGGCCGGCCCTGCAGCAACCCGGTATCCCCCCCACCCCCCCAGGCTAGGACCCCTCCTAGCCGCGACCTACCCTCCATGGTACTTCCGTGAGTCAGCTGACTTCTGCTGACCCCGGCAGCTCCCGCCAAAACCTATCCCCTCCCGGCATGGGGTCATCCCCCTCTTGCCACACCTCCTTGGCACTGCTTCAGCGCAGGAAAGAAAACCAGTAGAGGCCACGCCCCCACCTCCAGCTCCGCCCCCCCCGCCCCGCGGCACAGGAAACCAGAGGAAAGCCCGCGCTTTCACACTGCCACACCCCACCCTTCTGACGCAGCTCCTCAAAATCCAGTTTCACCCCAACCCCCAGCCCCGTACAGAAGAGAACATATAAAGCACATACCCCCAACGTTCCCCACATACCCCACACCCATACCCAACAGACAGACCCACCCGGAAACAGAGCAAAAAGAAAACCAGCATAAAAAAAACACGTGTCAAAATTGAAGAACAGCAACAGCAAAAACAGCAACGGCCATAGTGTGTCCCCAGACCCTAGTTCGAGTCCAGCTTCTCCGCCTGTACAAAGGCCCACGCATCCTCCGGGGACTCGAAGTAGTGTTGCCGGTCCTTGTATGTCACCCACAGACGCGCAGGCTGCAGCATTCCAAATCTGACCTGCTTGGCATGCAGCACCGCCTTCGTCCGGTTGAACCCGGCCCGCCGCTTTGCCACCTCCGCATTCCAGTCCTGGTAGATTCGCACTACCGAATTCTCCCACTTGCTGCTCCTCTCTTTCTTGGCCCAGCGCAGCACACACTTCCGGTCACTAAATCGATGGAACCGCACCAGCACCGCCCGCGGGGGTTCATTTGCCTTAGGCCTCCTGGCCAGCACTCTGTGAGTTCCCTCAAGCTCCAGGGGCAAATGGAAGGACCCCGCTCCCATCAACGAGCTCAACATCGTGGTCACGTACGACGGGAGATCTGACCCTTCCAGCCCCTCCGCCAGGCCCAGGATCCTCAAATTCGTTCGCCTCGTGCGAACGTCCAGCTCCTCCAAGCGGTCTTGCCACTTTTTGTGAAGTGCCTCGTGCAACTCCACTTTCCCCACGAGGACCACGGCCTCCTCCTCCCGCTCAGCGGCCTGCTGCTGCAACTCTCGAATGGACACCTCCTGAGCCGCCTGAGCCCCAAGCAGCTTGTTGGTAGTCGCATTCAGGGAGTCCAGCAACTCAGCCTTCAGCTCCGCAAAACAGCGCAGAAGAGAGGCCTGCTGCTCCTGCGCCCACTTCCACCAGTCCTCGGGTGTTCCGCCGGCCGCCATTTTGTCCTTCTTTCCCCGCTTTTCTGGGGAGCTGCTGCAGCTTTTTCCTTTGCCCCACTCCGGGTGAGCACCATAAATTATGGGGAATGCTCCTCTAGACAACCTTCCCCCACCGGGGATTCGTCGAGACAGCGCCGTTTGAGGCCCTCAAATCTGCCGAAAAGTCCTTAAGTAGCGGGAGCTGCGGTGCGGCTTAGCCGCAACTGCAAAGCCGATTTTCTGACCGCTCCACTCCTAGTCCAGGGCCATCCACCGGTGGAGAATCTGAGAAGAAGTGTTCCCACACGGGGAAAAGTCCAAACAGCACCACTACGAGCCCTTAAAAGAGCCCCAAAGCCCGAAAATAGTGGGAGCCACTGAACGTGCGGCTTAGCTCCGCATCACCGCTACCGGAAGTCCGTCTCCGCTTCTTCAATGGCCTTGGTGAGATCTTTTCACAGTTCTTCCCTCTGCTGCTAGAATTCAGCTTTCATAAAGGCCCTCAGGTCAGCTTGAGACCTATAAGGTGGCCCTTCCCCCGCTTGCATGCTTGCAGAGGCTTTTGTTTGCTGCTGCTCAGACAAATATTGCACTGTTTCTGAGGGTCTGATAACCACGAAACATCCTATTCCTGGGGGAAAATCCTCCTTGAACCTTCACCCACGCCTTTTCATCGAAATTCCAACCCGTGCTGCCCAAAAAAAGAACTCTTTTCTGCAACCTTAGGCAGGAGCTGCCTCAGTGTGCACACTCACTCCATGATGCACACCGGAAGTCCTATCAAGTGTTTATTGATAACACTTTTATGTACATATGCAGGATATAGCCCAAGCTATGAGATAACTCCATGCTTGCTTCTGCACAGGTCTCTGTCCAGTCCAGACCGTCGCTAAGCCCGCGCGCCAAGCGTCACGGCGGCTGACGCACACGATGACGTCAGCCGCGCATGCGCGGATTGGACGGCTCCAACCCGCGCATGCGCGGATGATGTCATCACGCATATGCGTCAAACCCGCGCATGCGCGGGCCGTCATGCCCCTCAGCCGCCCCGCGGACTGATCCTGCGGGGCGGCGGAGGAACAAAGAGTGCGCGGGTATCAGACCCGCTGCCCGCGATCGGTGCCCACCGATCGCAGGCCCATGCCACCCTTGGCACGGCCGTGGTGCGGCCGTGCCAATCGGTGCCATGGTTGTCCGGAACGGCACTTTGCGCCCGTTTTCACGAATGGTGAGAGCAGGTGTGTTTGCGTTCGTGAAAACGGCCGTAAAGGCCTGGGAACTCGGCCCATCGGCCTGGGGAGAATCGCTGTTCGCCGTAAAAAATGGCGAGCAGCGATTCGTGTCGTGGGGCGGCCGTGGGGGGGGGGGGGGAGAATAGCGGGAGGTCGGGAAAAATATCGGGAAAGCCCTCCCGCTATTCTCCGACCCGTCGTGGGCAGCGGAGAATCGCGCCCGGGGAATCCCGCTGGTGTGAAAGAACGGAGAATCCCGCCGGTGTGAAAGAACGGAGAATCCTGCCGGTGTGAAAGAACGGGGAATCCCGCCGGTGTGAAAGAACGGGGAATCCTGCCGGTGTGAAAGAACGGGGAATCCTGCCGGTGTGAAAGAACGGGGAATCCTGCCGGTGTGAAAGAACGGGGAATCCCGCTGGTGTGAAAGAACGGGGAATCCTGCCGCTGTGAAAGAACGGGGAATCCCGCTGGTGTGAAAGAACGGGGAATCCTGCCGGTGTGAAAGGACGGGGAATCCTGCCGCTGTGAAAGAACGGGGAATCCTGCCGGTGTGAAAGAACGGGGAATCCTGCCGGTGTGAAAGAACGGGGAATCCTGCCGGTGTGAAAGAACGGGGAATCACTCCGGTGTGAAAGAACGGGGAATCCCGCTGGTGTGAAAGAACGGGGAATCCTGCCGGTGTGAAAGAACGGGGAATCCTGCCGGTGTGAAAGAACGGGGAATCACTCCGGTGTGAAAGAACGGGGAATCCTGCCGGTGTGAAAGAACGGGGAATCCCGCTGGTGTGAAAGAATGGGGAATCCTGCCGCTGTGAAAGAACGAGGAATCCCGCTGGTGTGAAAGGACGGGGAATCCTGCCGGTGTGAAAGAACGGGGAATCCCGCTGGTGTGAAAGAACGGGGAATCCCGCCGGTGCGAAAGAACGGGGAATCCCCCCGCTGTGAAAGAACGGGGAATCCTGCCGGTGTGAAAGAACGGGGAATCCCCCCGCTGTGAAAGAACGGGGAATCCTGCCGGTGTGAAAGAACGGGGAATCCCGCTGGTGTGAAAGAACGGGGAAGCCTGCCGGTGTGAAAGAACGGGGAATCCTGCCGGTGTGAAAGAACGGGGAATCCCGCTGGTGTGAAAGAACGGGGAATCCTGCCGGTGTGAAAGAACGGGGAATCTTGCCGGTGTGAAAGAACGGGGAATCCTGCCGGTGTGAAAGAACGGGGAATCCCGCCGGTGTGAAAGAACGGGGAATCCTGCCGGTGTGAAAGAACGGGGAATCCTGCCGGTGTGAAAGAACGGGGAATCCTGCCGGTGTGAAAGAACGGGGAATCCTGCCGGTGTGAAAGAACGGGGAATCCCGCCGGTGTGAAAGAATGGGGAATCCCGCCGGTGTGAAAGAACGGGGAATCCCGCTGGTGTGAAAGAACGGAGAATCCCGCCGGTGTAAAAGAACGGGGAATCCTGCCGGTGTGAAAGAACGGGGAATCCCGCTGGTGTGAAAGAACGGGGAATCCCGCTGGTGTGAAAGAACGGGGAATCCCGCTGGTGTGAAAGAACGGGGAATCCCGCTGGTGTGAAAGAACGGGGAATCCCGCTGGTGTGAAAGAACGGGGAATCCTGCTGGTGTGAAAGAACGGGGAATCCTGCCGCTGTGAAAGAACGGGGAATCCCGCTGGTGTGAAAGAACGGGGAATCCTGCCGCTGTGAAAGAACGGGGAATCCTGCCGGTGTGAAAGAACGGGGAATCCTGCCGGTGTGAAAGAACGGGGAATCCCGCTGGTGTGAAAGAACGGGGAATCCTGCTGGTGTGAAAGAACGGGGAATCCTGCCGGTGTGAAAGAATGGAGACTCCCAGCCAATATCCCTTTATGTGGTTCAATGTCGAACTTTGTCTGGTAATGCTTCTGGGGGACATTTTTACTCTGCTGAAGGCATTAAATAAATTCAAGCTGTTCTTGTTGTTGCTAGCCTGCAAGATATAAATGTAACTATGGGAACAAACAACAGTTGTCTAATGGAAATATATATTGGGTTACACTTTCATTTTGAATTAATAGATGGAATTTGTGTGTGACAAGTTGGTGTCATCTCCCTTATTTTTCTCATTTTAAATACAATGTTACCAGAGGACGAGCACATCAGAAAATGGGGCTATGAATACTTAATCGCTATTTTGTGGAGAAACACAATCTCTGACGTGATTTACTGTCTTGTCTTACTGTGACGTGCCTCCCACGACCCTTGTTACCACATCTGTTAATGAGCTGAGGGCCATCTTTTCACATTACAGTAACAGCAAATGTGAGGAAGCTAAGAATGGGATTAGAGATTTCGACCACAGTAATACTGGTATTTATTTTACTTCTGGATCAAACCGTGATACTATTGCATTATCACTGCGAGAACCGGCTATTATGTGACCTAATCAAAATGTTCAAAGTCTAGATGTTATCTTGAAATTTTTGCTGTAACAGAATATCCAAGATCTCCTGGGAATCAT
Source organism: Scyliorhinus canicula (assembly GCF_902713615.1). Classification (NCBI taxonomy): domain Eukaryota; kingdom Metazoa; phylum Chordata; class Chondrichthyes; order Carcharhiniformes; family Scyliorhinidae; genus Scyliorhinus; species Scyliorhinus canicula. The sequence goes on along the minus strand of NC_052173.1, from coordinate 11,718,054 downwards.
GGTCAGACCATGTTACAGTGCCACCTTATAATTTATAAAGCATGGATTAAGATAACCATCCATCTACTTTTACTCAATTGGTTGAGAGGCACAAATACACATGCAACTTAAGTACATTCAAGTAACAGTAAAATTTCCTACAAATAAAGCCATTATTGGCAAGCTTTTCCTAGTCAAACAGCAGGAAATTCCCAAGTTCCATCCATGTTCTGTTTGTTCACTGTCTGGTCATTTTAGCGGCACTATAATTAACTACAGGCCAGAGAGAGGGGGGGGGGGGGGGGGGGGGGGGGGGGATATTAGCTTGGGTTCCATTCTGATCATGATCCAGCAAGTTATGTGTGTGTGTAATAGATTGGATTTGGCTAGGATACCCCCCTCAGGGTAGAACAACCCACTGACATTCAAACTTCCTTTTTAATTCATTCACAGGAGTGGCCACTGATACGGCCAACATTTAGTGCTCAAGCCTGTACAACGGAGTGGCTTGCTGGGCCAATTAAGAGTTAATCACATTGCTGGGGGTCTGTAGTCACATGTAGTCCAGACCAGGTAAAGGCAACAGTTTTCGTTCCCTCAAAGGAAATTAGCGAACCAGGTTAACCTATAGTTTTGCGGTCACCGTTACTAATGCTAGCTTTTTCAGCTAGCTTTATTTATTTAATTAACTGAAATTAGATCCCCTAGGAAGTGGAATTTGAACATGTCTCCAGATCATTAGTCCAGATCTCTGGATTACTCGTCCAGCAACAGATGCATTTATGCTGCCATACCCTTAAAAGAATAAAACATGACTCCACAAGTGGGTCACTAGAGTTCAGATAGCAGCCATTGAATTATATCCAAATGCAAGTCAGAACATTAAAGAAAGAAGGGAAGAAAATTCAACCCTAACCACCCCCCTCCTAAGCAACCCCCACGAGGTAAGTTGGGGCACTGCGGTGGTCCAGAGGCCACGGTGTGGTGTCTGAGAAGAGGGGCGGGGGGAGCGTTGAGAGATCGGGGCGGCATTTATAAATTATGCCCCGATCTTTCCCTACACTGACTAGCTGAGCTTGACAGTGTAGGAAATGAGTAAGTCCGGCTGCCTCGGCAGGGCATTCCCGACAGAGGCCAGAAAAAAAACAAGAGTCCCGTTTGATAGCGGAGTCATTCTCAACGCTGCAGGCACAGAGAAAAGCCCCGTTATATAGGCCCAAAATGGGACTCTTTTTAAAAAAATGATTTTTATGGAAAAATTTTGAATTTACACAACAACATCAAACCATACTAAAATACCAACGATAACAGTAATAACAACGATCATAAACCTTCACCCCTTCTCACTGAACAACCCAACATATTAACAACAACTTAAGTTAACCCAGTGTTAAGTTACATAACCGTAGCGAAAAAAAATATAGAAACTATAGTTAGGAACACCCCCCCCCCTTGCCCCCCCCCCCCCTTGCCCCCCCCCCCCCCCCCCCCCCCCCCCCCCCCGGTTGCTATTGACCAAGATACCTATCTTTGAGCCAGGAAGTCCAGAAAAGGCTGCCACCGTTTATAGAACCCTTGTACTGATCCTCTCAGGGCAAATTTGATCCTTTCCAACTTTATAAATCCCGCCATGTCACTGATCCAGGTCTCCACACTTGGGGGCCTCGCATCCTTCCACTGCAGCAAGATCCTCCGCCGGGCTACTAGGGACGCAAAGGCCAGGACACCGGCCTCTTTCACCTCCTGCACTCCCGGCTCCACCGCAACTCAGAAAATCGCGAGTCCCCACCCTGGTTTGACCCTGAATCCAACCACCCTCGACACCGTCCCCGCCACCCCCTTCCAGAATTCTTCCAGTGCTGGGCATGCCCAGAACATATGGGCATGATTCGCTGGACTCCCCGAACACCTGGTGCACCTGTCCTCACCCCCAAAGAACCTACTCATCCTAGTCCCGGACATGTGGGCCCGGTGCAGCACCTTAAATTGGATGAGACTAAGCCTCGCACATGAAGAGGAAGAGTTGACTCTCTCCAAGGCATCCGCCCAAGTCCCGTCCTCTGTCTGCTCCCCAAGTTCCTCCTCCCATTTAGCCTTCAGCTCCTCCACTGACGACTCCTCCACCTCCTGCATTACCTTATAGATGTCAGACACCTTCCCCTCTCCGACCCACACCCCCGAAAGCACTCTGTCCATTGTCCCCCGCGAGGGCAGCAAAGGGAATCGCTCTACCTGTCGCCTAGCAAACGCCTTTACCTGCAGGTATCTGAACATGTTCCCTTGGGGAAGGCCAAATTTATCTTCCAGTTCCCCCAGGCCCGCAAACCTCCCACCAATAAACAGGTCCCTCAGTTTACTGATGCCCACCCTTTGCCACCCTCTAAATCCCCCATCCCTGTTCCCCGGGATGAACCGATGATTGCCACCCAGTGGAGCCTCCATTGAGCCCCCTGTTTCCCCCTATGCCGTCTCCACTGTCCCCATATTCTTAGGGTCGCCGCCACCACCGGGCTCGTGGTAACCCTCTTAGGGGAGAGCGGCAACGGCGCCGTTACCATGGCACCCAGGCTCGTACCTCTACATGACGCCATCTCCATTCTTTTCCACATCGCCCCGCCCCCCCTCCATCACCCATTTACGCACCATTGACACATTGGCCACCCAATAGTACCCCAAAAGGTTGGGCAGCGCCAGCCCACCTCTATCCCTCCCTCGCTCCAGGAAAACCCTCTTCACTCTCGGAGTCCCATGTGCCCACACAAAGCTCAAGATACTGCTAGTCACTCTCCTAAAGAAGGCCCTAGGGATAAAGATGGGCAGGCACTGAAAGAGGAACAAGAACCTCGGAAGCACCGTCATTTTGACGGACTGCACCCTCCCCGCCAACGACAATGGCAGCATGTCCCACCTCTTGAACTCCTCCTCCATTTGATCTACAAGTCTGGTGAAATTATGTTTGTGAAGAGTCCCTGGCCACATGCACCCCCAGGTACCTAAAACTCTCCCCTGCCTGCCTAAGCGGGAGCCTACCAATTCCTTCCTCCTGGTCTCCAGGGTGCACCACAAACACCTCACTCTTGCCTAAGTTTAGTTTATAACCTGAAAAGGTCCCCAAAATGGGACTCTTTTTAACGTGTTAAATCACGCCCAAAGAATCAGTGGTACTATTGGGGAAAATAGCAATCCTTTAAACAACAAAATGCCGCTTTGTATCCACATATCGAAATCATAGAATCATAGAATTTACAGTGCAGAAGACCATTCGGCCCATCGAGTCTGCACCGGCCCTTGGAAAGAGCACCCTACTTAAGCCCAGGCTTCCACCCTATCCCCGTAACCCGACCTAACCTTTTGAACATGAAGGGGCAATTTAGTGCGGCCAATTCACCTAACCTGCACATCTTTGGAAAGTTGCCTGTGACTATTTTCTAGCATAACAAACACAATGGTAATGTACAAAAATGTCCCAAGGTACTTCATGCAAGAATTTTTTTTTAAATCCAAAAAAGATCTCTTTTTCCAATTCCTGGAAAATGTTCCATGGTAAAGCTCCCTGCATTCACCGTTTACAGGAGCGTAGTGATTAATTATCAAAAGGATTACATCTGCATCTAATTGAAAATGTCCGTAACAAGATACTGGTTCTGGAATGACACTAATTCACACTAATTACAGTATTAACTTAATAGCGTCCCATGTATCAGCATTGTTTATTAATCATGTTATGTATAAAAGCCTTTTATGGATGAGCTACTTCTGAACAAAAGAAATTAGGAGACTAACCAGACTAATGATTTCTTCCACGCATTGTATACTTATAAAGTTGTCCTTATTCTAGCCAATCATTGAATCAAGATGCTTATTGAGCTACTGATTATAAAATACAAACAGAGGGCGGAATTCTCCCATCTGGGGCTAAGTCCCATGACAGTGGGAATGTGGAATGTTTCCCACTGTGTAGCATGGCAGGTAGCCACAGCATTAATGGCCGCAATCTCATTAAGGGCTTTTCACAGTAACTTTATTGCAGTGTTAACGTAAGCCTACTTGTGACACTAATAAAGATTATTATTATTTAAAAAATTATATAGCCAGGTATTTTGTGCCGTATTCAGTGGCATTTCATTTCATTTCAATTTCATTTCATTTCATTTCATTCATTTCAGGGCAGGCCTGACGACAGACACCACTGTTGTTTCCGGATGCCATATTGAAAAGGCACCCAACATCAATGACTCACAACTGAAGAAAGAAGATGGACCTCCAGGGAAAGATGATGGATCTCCAAGAACACTGAGGCTGGTAGTTGGACCTCCTCAATGACATTGAATCTGGAAGATGCACGTCTAGCTGTCGTCGTCTCCCCCCTCCCCCCACCCCCGCCCATCACTGTGGTGTTCCGGGGTCCACGGTTGCTGACAGCCTCCATTCTAAACTCCGGAGGCAGCTCCAGACACTGTTCAGGTGAGTCCTCCAGACATTGTTCAGGTGAGTCCTCCAGACACTATTCAGGTGAGTCCCCCAGACATTGTTCAGGTGAGTCCCCCCATTGTTCAGGTGAGTCCCCCAGACATTGTTCAGGTGAGTCCTCCAGACATTGTTCAGGTGAGTCCCCCCATTGTTCAGGTGAGTCCCCCAGACATTGTTCAGGTGAGTCCCCCAGACATTGTTCAGGTGAGTCCCCCAGACATTGTTCAGGTGAGTCCTCCAGACATTGTTCAGGTGAGTCCTCCAGACATTGTTCAGGTGAGTCCTCCAGACATTGTTCAGGTGAGTCCACCAGACATTGTTCAGGTGAGTCCCTCCAGACATTGTTCAGGTAAGTCCCCCAGACATTGTTCAGGTGAGTCCCCCCAGACATTGTTCAGGTGAGTCCCCCCCATTGTTTAGGTGAGTCCCCCCAGACATTGTTCAGGTGAGTCCCCCCAGACATTGTTCAGGTGAGTCCCCCCCATTGTTTAGGTGAGTCCCCCCAGACATTGTTCAGGTGAGTCCCCCCAGACATTGTTCAGGTAAGTCCCCCAGACATTGTTCAGTTGAGTCCCCCCAGACATTGTTCAGGTGAGTCCCCCCAGACATTGTTCAGGTGAGTCCCCCCCATTGTTTAGGTGAGTCCCCCCAGACATTGTTCAGGTGAGTCCCCCAGACATTGTTCAGGTGAGTACACCCAGACATTGTTCAGGTGAGTCCCCCCCATTGTTTAGGTGAGTCCCCCCAGACATTGTTCAGGTGAGTCCCCCAGACATTGTTCACGTGAGTACACCCAGACATTGTTCAGGTGAGTCCTCCAGACATTGTTCAGGTGAGTCCTCCAGACATTGTTCAGGTGAGTCCCCCCAGACATTGTTCTGGTGAGTCCTCCAGACATTGTTCCGGTGAGTCCACCAGACATTGTTCAGGTGAGTCACCCAGACATTGTTCAGGTGAGTCCTCCAGACATTGTTCAGGTGAGTACACCCAGACATTGTTCAGGTGAGTCCCCCAGACATTGTTCAGGTGAGTCCTCCAGACATTGTTCAGGTGAGTCCTCCAGACATTGTTCAGGTGAGTCCTCCAGACATTGTTCAGGTGAGTCCCCCCAGACATTGTTCAGGTGAGTCCTCCAGACATTGTTCAGGTGAGTCACCCAGACATTGTTCAGGTGAGTCTCTTTGTTTAAGGCATGCTATTTTTAATCAACAGGTGATGATATTTACAGGTTACAGTCCCATTTAATCTGGTTAACATCTGAAGAGTGGCATCATAAAATGCGAACTTTGATGCAAAATAAATATTGATGCCGTTAAGGGAAGATAGATAAGTACATGAGGAACAGCTGCCTCCCTAACAGCACTGTGAATGTACCTATATCACATGGACTGCAACGGTTCAAGAAGACAGCTCACCACCTCCTTCTCAAGGGCAATCAGGGTTGGGCAGCACGTTCTGGCTGAGTCAGCGACACCCACATTCCAGGAAAGAATTGCTAAACTTGAAAAAATATAGAAAGTTCTGCTTATGGGGTGAGATGAAGTGGGGTGGAAGGAAGTTCATGGGGAGCAGAAGACTGGACCAGTTTGGCCAAATGCATTTACAGCACAGAAACAGGCCAATGTGATTGAGAGATCTCCCTTTACTTGGTGAATGAGTGCTGATCACGATGAGAGATATCTATGCTGGAGAATGGATTATTGGGGCAGCTGGCAGGGTGGAGAGGGATGGCTCCAGATAGCCTGTGATAAACCAGCATGTTCAGGGGAGGAAATGTAAGCAAACAGGTTTTAAAAAAGCGAAAAAAAAGTGTTACTCACAAAAAGAACATTGTGATTCATTGTGTGGGCCCTGCCTTTGAACTTGACCTTCACCCAGCCTACAGATACTGGAAATTGAAAGCTGTACACACAAGTTGCGTGATCAGTTTTGTCACCTTTCTTTTTAAAAAAGCAACAAACTTTGGATATTTAACGTTAGCAAGTTTGTAAATAGTGCAGCCCCTGATAGAAATGCTTGGTTACCAAGGGCTAGTAGTGACCCATTGCAAAATGATACGCAGTAATATAAAGCAGGAGCATGCAGAATGGTGAAGAGAACACAAAAAATAAATGAGCACAAATAAATATCTCCCCAGGTCTGTTATCACACTCAGTGCACAATCTTACACTGGCCTGGGTTGACATCCAGCCCAAACTTCTGGGATAAAATTCTCTTCTATCTGTGACTGTAAGGATCTCATGTAAATAAAGTTTTAGATAAACTCAAGCCAGCTGCAAGTTTACATGGGCTCAAAGGACTAAATTGTCCTTAATTTAGCAATAATTGAGCACGTTGAAAGCATTGTTCCCTGTAATTGCCTTTTGCTGTATTCAGTATTGCCATGCATGTGCACATCTTAAGGAGTCTCAGCTTGAGCCTGGCCTGTCCCTGGCCTGCTTGTCCGCTGCATGGCACATTGCCGATTGCGACACAGCCCCGCACCGGTGCTGCTTAAAGAGAAAGTTGCTTGGGGTATTTCTCTACATCAAAAAGGTGCTCAGTTTAGTAAATCGTGTAGATTGGGAATCTTGTTCCAAGGGTTCAGAAGGGGCTTGGCAAATTTAAAGAGTTCGCCTGCAGAAGTCAACTCTTCTGGAATCAATTTGTAACATCTACAAAGCTCCATTATCTACCCCTCGCAAGTCAAGGATTGTTCATATTAACTTTTTAGATTACTTACTATTCGACTCAATTCTCACTTCTGATCTGTATGAACGTAGATGTGTGTTTATTATTTTCCCCCAAGATACCCAAGGAAAAGGGAACCTGGTTAGGTTTTTACTTGTTGCTACCAGAGTGGGATACCCCAGCCAAACGGTGAGAAATTGAAGGGTCTTGTCTGGATCAACAAACCTTTGGGGAACCGTACCTGGGGCTGTCGTAATCCCTGATGAACTCCTAGTGATGTCCTGGGATTGAGATGATTGACCTTCAACAATCACAACCACCTTCCTTTGTGCCAGGTTTGACTCCCAATTAGCAGATGAATTTTTTTTCTCTCTCCCCCCCCCCCCAGCCACAGGTTTTCTTCCCCATGTTTGACTTGATGACAGGAGATTTCATGGTGTCCAGAGTTCTTTTTTTATTTTTTTTTATTTGAAATTTAGAATACCCAATTCATTTTTTCCAATTAAGGGGCAATTTAGCGTGGCCAATCCACCTACCCTGCACATCTTTGGGTTGTGGGGTGCAACCCACGCAAACACGGGGAGAATGTGCAAACTCCACACGGACAGTGACCCAGAGCCGGGATCGAACCTGGGACCTCGGCGCCGTGAGACTGCAGGGCTAACCCACTGCGCTACCGTGCTGCCCGTTGATGTAGAGTTGATGTTGAGGATTTCCAGGGCAATTCCCTCCTGACTGTATACCACTGTACTGCCCGCTACCTTTGGTGGGGCTGTCCTGTTGGTGGGATAGGGATGGAATATAGACATACTCATCATGGACTATGTCAGGCTGTTGCTCGACTAATATTTGGGACAATTCTCCCAACTTTGGCACAAACCCTCAGCTGTATGCAAGGAGGATTTTGCAGGGTGTGTCATTATTGTTTCTTTCTACCAGCTGCTGGGGTGGGATTTGACTCCATGGGATTTGACAGCATCATCTTGGGCCTCTGGATTATGAATCCAGTGACCACAAAGTCACCTGCTCCCCCTTTGCCAGGGACATGTCAGTAATTGTGTTGGGTCTGGCTACATGAGGCAGCCCAAATGAGTTGGAGGGAGAACTAGGCGCGAGTGTCAAATCAGTGTGAAATGATTCCCTTAATTATCTCACTTTTATCTGTTCAGCAGCTATGAATGCCTCTCACTGTTCCTGGTTTATCCGGTACGAAAACTTTACTCATTTGTTCCAAAGATCCACTCTGAGGAATTCAAGATGAACAATATACCACACACTCCCGCTGCTGTGATGTGACTGAAATAATAAGATTTATAGGGAGGGGATTTGATGCAAAGTGACAGACCTCAATAACATCAATTAACCTTTAACTCGTGGCACAATCCAGGTGCAATGTTTGAAACAGAAGAAAGGGCTGGGAGACACCCTCAGTCATTAAAATTAAAAGTGTGAGTAACTGAACAAACAGATTTGTCTAATCAGATGGCATTTCAATCACAGTTTTAGCTACATATCATACGAGTTAATTTCTCAAACCAGGGTTAATGATCTGATAACATGTAAATTAAACCAGCTGGAGCTCCAAAATATTTTCACGCTGCCACTGCACAGCAGCTGAAACCAAATCCCTCACTTTCCTTCACATATACATGCAAAAGGAACTGGCTGATTGACAATGTGACGAGGGAAATAACACTGTTGTGAGTAATCCCTTCTGACTCAGGCAGGACACTGGATGGTGCCAGCAGACAATTTTCCTTTATTATTCCCAACTAACGCTCAGTGGACTGCCCACATCAGAATAATGACCTGGAAAAGAAGTGATGAGTCGGCAACCTCAGCAAAGAGTGTGGCTGGTGTTGTTGGGCCTGTACTGAGTTTAGAAGAACGAGAGGCGACCTTATTGAGACATATCGGATTCTCAGGGGGTTTGACAGGGTCAATGCTGAGAGGTTGTTTCCCCTTGTGGGAGAGTCCAGGACCAGAGGGCATCATCTCAGTAAGAGGCCACCGTTTAAAAGAGATGAAGAGAAATTTCTTCTCTTGGGAGGGCAGTGAATTATTTACCCCAGAGAGCAGTAGAGGAGGGATTTTCAAAGTGCGGGTCTCAACCTGTGGGTGGGTGTCGGGAGGGTCGTAAAGCGAGAAGTTGCGGCATTCCTGGTCACGGGAGAAGCACCTAACGCCCGGAGCTATCTTTTAAATTGAACGATGCAGTCTTCCGGCCAGAAGTGGCCGCAGAGAGCAGGTCACACGACCAGAAAGCACACTGACATCATGCATCCTGTACGTCCGTGCTTTTGGTGCAAAATCACAGAGGAGAGATTCCTCCATTTTCTCACTGCGAGCAAGTAATGCAAGGAACTGTGAAGAACTGAAGATAGATCGTTTTGTTATAAGGGAGAGGGCCAGAGACACAAACAGGCTGTGTACCTCCTGGCCAGGAACTCACAAATGAATCTGCTGGAGAGAGCTGCTCAGAAGAGTCCCCGGCAGGACAAAGCAGTGCTCATGTTAGCACTGTACAGAGATCCAGGGCCTCTGGTGAACAGCCAACAAATAAAAAACTGAAATTGAGAACAAAGTAGTATAACGGTGATTTATTGAAGTGCGGCTTTTCAACTGTGCCAGTGCAACTCCGGATGCAAAGCCCATGTTATATGCAGGGACGTGCTGGCAAATTAGAGTTTAAAACCCTCAAAAAGTCAAAGGTATTTGAAGGTCGAGGAAAAACCCAGATGAACTCCTTTGCAAAGATTTAACATTGAATGACAAAGCAAGTGAGATTGTGAGGACCAAGCAGGCTCACCTGTTACATTAAAGGTAAGTGAAAACGGTGTGTCGCGAAGTTTGCCTGGCGTGAGTCGTGAACGTCGACCAATTGGTAAAAAAGCGTCCTGGGAGAAAAAAGTTTGAAAAACACTGCTGCAAAGGCTGGGTCATTGTGTATGTTCAAGGCCCAGATAGACAGATTTTTAATCAGTAAGGGGATCACGGGGTTATGGGGATAAGGCGGGAAAGTGCGAGTTAAGGATTATCAGATCAGATCAGCCATGATCTCACTGAATGGCAGAGCAGCAGACTCTTTTTTTTGGTTATAAGATTTTTATTTCAGAAAATCATTTACTGTGGCTAGGTAGAAAAACACATCACAACTTAATCTGTTTTCCGACAACCGGTATCCAAAATGCTATGTAAGGCAACAGTTAGCTATTTGCTATAGTGTATAGACAATCAAGTTCCAATGAATTCATTCTTAACTGTGGACGCTCTGTAGTAAGGTGATGCTGTCCCCTTTCAGCATAACACAGCCCAATGGTTTTCTTGATTTTGATTTTATGTGAATTTCCTCTGCATCATCCAAAACAAGGTTCATGTATTCATCAAAGCCAATTATACAGCCTTCTATCCTCATGTTGACTTGTTCATATAACCATACTTGGATCCTGGATTGATTTTGAAGGTACCTTAAAATAAGATTGATGGGCTGCACCATCACTTTCTGAGCCTGCCCACGGTACGCCATGCCCGCGGTACGCCATGTCGCCGGCTCTGTCCCCCTGCGGCTGGCAGCGAGCAAACAAAATGGTGGCTGGACATGGCAGAGCCGAGTCACTGGGCCAAATGGCCTACTTCTGTTCCTCTGTTTTATGGTCTCTCCCAAAGCGATACAAGCCATCAAAATCCCTCGATCAGTCAGAAATGAAGTGGTGTATTCTAAATAGATTATTGACTCCACCATCAGTCTCCCCGTTCCAGGTGTCAAGTGTTCCTGGGTCAGCTAGTCAGATTTTCCAGTGAGCTATCTGATGACCAACTAGACCTATTTTTGCTGGGAGTGAGCGTTCACAAATTGAATACCCGATTTGGGGATGTGGGTTTTTCAGACGTAGATACCTCAGCTGGTCTCACATGGGACCCTCACAGTGAGAAGATACTTGCATCCCAGCAGTCTGACCTGGACTTTGCTTGCTGAATGGCCAACGTTTAACCTCACCGGATTCCCTTGTATACTGTTTTAATCAGCTGGATTAACAACTATTTCAAAATAGCACATGATAAGTTTAACAAATCATTAGTCAATGTAGGAAATGAAACCCCAGTCAGTTCTGGCAGCGAGAGAATTGTATACATTTCATTATTCTTAACAAAGGATCTATCAGGGCAGAATAGAAATAAACAGAGTCCATATGGCTGGCATTTAGTGCAGCAAAAACACAAAGGAGAGAAATGTCATAAATTCAGAGCATGTTTGTGTTGCAATGTCTTGGAGTTTGAAAAACAAAACCCGTTTTAATGATTCAAACAGGAATGTAATACATGAATGGTCATCCCAGAAACCAGGTAAGCGTTTGCACAAGATATGGTTCCAAACATCACTCAAGGTTAAGCCATTTCCAACAGCACCATTTTCTGGCAAAACCAGTGCAACAGATTGAAAGCTATTGAAATAAATAGCTTTTTCTTTACACAAACAGATTGCAACCCATTGAAATGTGGAGGGGGTTCTTTTAAGTCAGCTAGACAGAAGCATATTGGGCCTAATCTTGAACTAGGGAACCTGGCGATGTGCACTTTTTGACTTTTCCCCTGCACCCTTCAACTCAAAATATATCTTTTAAGGAGTGCACAAGGTTATAATGGGATGGGGCACATGGAATGAGTGACGAGACCAACAGTCGGTCTCCATAATCAGTGAGATTTAAAGATTGAGAAAGAATCAGAGGAGCAACGGAGAAAGATGATTAAGGGCAGCACGGTGGCACAGTGGTTAGCACTGCTGCCTCATAGCATCGAGGACCCGGGTTCGATCCCGGCTCTGGGTCACTGTCCGCGTGGAAGTTGCACATTCTCCCCGTGTTTGCGTGGGATTCACCCCCCACAACCCAAAGATAGGCAAGGAAGGTGGATTGGCCATGCTAAATTGCCCCTAGAAAAAAGTGAAAGGTGAATTAGAGTCAAATCGCGTAAAGATAAATTGGGGAGGGGCGGGGAGAAAAGAGACTAGATTTGAGAGTGAGAGGGAAAAAAAGAGACAAGAGAAAGTTAAAAAATGTAAAATTTGATACTCTTAATAAATCTAACCATTTATTACAGACAGAAATGAGACCCGATTCTCCCAAAAGGGAACAAAGTCCCCTAGTGAGCGCGTTTAGCTGCGTGTCCCGGCGCTTGCAGTGCCGAGAAACAAATCGATATTCAAAGTGACTGGCGTTGTATAAGGGGCCTGAACGGGGAGCACGCGGCCGACGCTGCAATAGCCCCGTTTTGTACAGTAGGCACCTCCACTTGCCGGAACTGCCCAGTGTAACAAGAGATTGGGACGCCATTTTCTCTGAGGACCCCAAAGCGATCCCTGACCTCCCCCGCCAGCTCGAACTCATTATGGGAGGGTCCCCCCGCCCCCAAAATACCTACTCAGGATCTCCAGGGCCCAATCACGCTCACACAAAACAAATGCCAGCTTAGCACCTGGGCATTGCCAACCTGTCAGTGCCCATGCCAGATGACAAATGCCATTGGTGTGCCTTGAGAGTGCCAGGGCACCACCCTGCCCAAAGGGCATGCATCTGGGACCCTCTGATTCCCTGGGAGACCCCCCCCCACATGTTGTTCCATCTGGCCCCCGTATGTGGGGACCAGTGCTGAACAGCTCTCGCCCGAGGTCACCAAGGCAAAGGGGATAGATCCCAAAGCCTCAGGTACCTCGGGAATCTGTACATTAGAGTGAGGCAAGCGGTATTGTTCTAATATGTAGATTTGCCAAAACATGATCCCGCCCACAATGGGCAGGATTTACATCGCACGAGGTTGCGTTGGCTCTCGTGAGGCGTGGCAAGCCGGGTAGATCTGGGAGGGGGTCCCAGCTTTTTTCGGCCACGCTGCACCGTGGAGAGCTGATTTTCCGGCACAGCGTGGCCATTGGATTGTGCCCTTGTTTTAAATTGTTCCCTTTCTGGTCTGTAAAGATTGTTATGGGCCAGGGTTCAGAGAACTCCAAAGTGTATCACGGAGTTCATCTGACCCACAGCTTTTAACAGATTGTGGTATGGGGAGCACACGGCCCACTCTATAGGTGTGGTACAGCAGAAATGGAAAAGTATTTTTTAAGCAAAACAATGTTTATTCTATGAAATCAAGTTAACCTTTTTAAAACATACAGTGAACATCTCAGCAACCATTAAATCAAATACAACCCCCAAAGAATACACTAAGTAATCCTTAATAAATTCCCAAACAACATCCAGAAGACAGAAGAAACACCTTTTAACAGAAGCACATCAGGTTTACATTCACTACTGAAAACAGTTATATTTCTGAATTCACCAAATGATCAAGAGATAATCTTTTCATGGCAGAGAGATCAACAGTACACCTGCTTTGTCTGGCTTCAGCTCCAACACCTGAAAACAAAACCAAAAAAACACAGGCACACCCAAGCTTTTCTCAAAGTGAAACTAAAAAGCAGAGCCAGAGCTCAGCTCCACCAACACTGCTGACATCACTGCAGTAACATGAGCAGCCAAACATTTCTTAAAGCAACATTCTCATGACAAGATTGACATTCCATTAACAATTCATTAAAAGGGTATTTATGTGACTAATTAGGAAATTGAATGGGTAATCATGTGCAAGTTCTTCAAAGTAAGAGGTAAGCCGAGAACAAAAAGCCATTTGTACAAGGCAAACGATGAAGCAACGTAAATCAACCGGAAGGTTCTGGAGATTCGCAACGCATATCCCTTAATTCTTTCAAGTTGCGAGCCAATGTGTGCATTTATGGGCATGTGTGCTTTGACAAGAGCCATCCAGACTCATACATAGAAGTATACATAGAAAATAGAAGGAGAAGGAGGCCATTCGGCCCTTCGAGCCTGCTCCATCATTCATCATGACAATGACTAGAAGTCCAACGCGCTACCCATTGAGCCACAGAGCCACACCGTTGCTCCATCATTTATGATGATCATGGCTGATCATCAAGTTTAAAACCCTGATCCAGCCTTCCCCCCATATCCCTTGAGCCCCAAGAACTATATCTAATTCCTTCTTGAAGTTACACAACATTTCAGCCTCAACTACTTTCTGTGATAGTGAATAGCGAATTTCATAGATTCACCACTCTCTGGGTGAAGAAATTTCTCCTCACCTCAGTCCTAAAAGGTTTACCCCTTCTCTTCAAACTATGATCCCTAGTTCTGGACTCCCCCACCATCGGGAACATTCTTTCTGAATCTACCCTGTCTAATCCTGTTAGAATGTTGTAAGTTTCTATGAGATCCCCTCTCACTCTTCTAAACTCCAATGAATATAATCCTAGAATGAGAGGTCATGGATAGAGGTTGAGAGACGGTAGATTTAGAACTGAGATGAGGAGGAACTACTTCTCGCAGAAAGAGTGGTGAATTTGTGGAACTCGCTGCCCCATAGTGCAGTGGAATCAGAGTCATTAAATGGTTTCAAGAAGGACATAGGTATATTTCTAATTTTAAAATGTGTTAAAGGGACATGGGCAACAGGTGGCGAGGTGAATTTGAGACCAGGAAGAGATTGAATGGCGGAACAGGCTCGAAGGGCTGAATTGCCCACTTCTGCTCCTAATTCCTATGTCCCTAATCCCTAACCAATTTAGTCCCGCCATCCCAGGAATCAGCCTGGTAAACCTTCGCTGCACTCCCTCCATAGTAAGAACATCCTTCCTCAAATAAGGACACCAAAACTGCACACAATACTGCAGGTGTGGCCTCACCAATGTCCGATACAATTGCAGTAAAACATCGCAACGTTAGCTCCATTCTCTCTCCACAGATGCTGTCAGACCTCCCGAGATTGTACATTCTTTTCTGTTTTTCTTCCGGATTCCAGCATCCCGATTCCAGCATCCGCAGTAATTTGCTTTGATCTATGTGCATTTATAAAGCTGTGTATGGTTAACACACTTGCATACAAGAATTCGCTCCATTATGTTCTTCAAATTATTCAGTAACTGATGTCGCAGCCCAACACCCCACACATTTCCACATTGTGTAACACAAGTTGATGCCAGATAACTGCAACTTTGCACAAAAGCCCCAGAGGTGTTGGAAATGCTGGTTGCTGAGCAGATCGCCGCAAAACAGTTACTTGCCCTAATTGAGCTATTTCTTCCCAAAAGGTCCCTTGACCTTTGCTTTCTACCTGTCCAACAGAGGAATCAGCACCAGAGCCTCCATCTGAGGGGTACTGTGGAAGCCAATCTGCCTTCTGTGCCACAGGCCCATCCTGAACTACATATTCTTTAACAAATTGGGGCAGGGAATCAGTGAGAATTATTCCAGCACACTGCATTGACAAGTCTGAACATACAAATTCACATTCTCACAGACCTCAGAGAGAGAACTTTTCACACTAGGCCCAATCACCTTCAGCTGCTTCATCAATGACCTTCCTTTCATCATAAGGCCAGAAGCGGGTTGTTTACTGATGACTGAAAATGTTCAGCACCATACACAACCCTTCAGATACCAAAGCCATCGGTATCCATATGTAGCAAGACGCGGACAATATCCAGGCTTGGGCTGACAAGTGACAAGTAACATTTTCACCACACAAGTGCCAGGCAATGACCATCTCCTATCAGAGGGTCTAACCATCGCCTTTGATATTCAATGGCATTACTGTTGCTGAAACCCCACAATCAACATCCTGGGGGTTACCATTGATCAGAAACTGAACTGGACTAGCCATATTAATACTGTGGCTACCAGGGCAGGCCAGAGACTAGGAATCCTATGGGGAACGAAGTAGAAAGGGTCGAGAGCTTCAAGTTTTTAGGTATCCAGATCACCAACAACCTGTCCTGGTCCCCCCATGCTGACACTATAGTTAAGAAAGCCCACCAACGACTCTACTTTCTCACAAGACTAAGGAAATTTGGCATGTCACCTACGACTCTCACCAACTTATAAAGATGCACTATAGAAAGCATTCTTTCTGGTTGCATCACAGCTTGGTATGGATCCTGCTCTGCCCAAGACTGCAGGAAACTGCAAAAGGTCGTGATGTAGCCCAATCCATCAAGCAAACCAGCCTCCCATCCATTGACTCTGTCTATAATTCCGCTGCCTCAGAAAGGCAGCCAGCATAATTAAGGACCCCACGCACCCCGGACATACTCTCTTCCACCTTCTTCCATCAGGAAAACGATTCCGAAGTTTGAGGTCACGTACCAACCGACTTAAGAACAGCTTCTTCCCTACTGCCATCAGACTTTTGAAGGACCTACCTCGTATTAAGTTGATCTTTTCTCTACACCTTCCTGTAACTGTAACATTATATTCTGCAGTCTCCCCTTCCTTCCCTATGTACGGTATGCATTGTATATTTTTCACTGTATACTAATACATGTGACAATAATAAATCAAATCAAAATCAAATCACCTCCTGACTCCCCAAAGCCTGTCTACAAGGCCCAAGTCAGGAGTGTGATGGAATACTCTCCCCTTGCCTGGATGAGTGCAGCTCCAACAACACTCAAAGAACAAAGAACAAAGAAAATTACAGCACAGGAACAGGCCCTTCGGCCCTCCCAGCCTGCGCCGATCCAGATCCTTTATCTAAACCTGTTGCCTATTTTCCAAGGATCTACTTCCCTCTGTTCCCCACCCATTCACCCGCCTCTACCACCTCCGCTGGCAAAGTGTTCCAGGCACCCACCACCCTCTGCATAAAAAACTTTCCATGCACATCTCCCTTAAACTTTCCCCCTCTCACCTTGAAATCGTGACTCCTTGTAATTGACACTCCCACTCTTGGAAAAAGCTTGTTGCTATCCACCCTGTCCATACCTCTCATAATTCTGTAGACCTCAATCAGGTCCCCCCTCAACCTCCGTCTTTCCAACAAAAACAATCCTAATCTAGAACATAGAACATAGAACAGTACAGCACAGAACAGGCCCTTCGGCCCTCGATGTTGTGCCGAGCCATGATCACCCTACTCAAACCCACGTATCCACCCTATACCTGTAACCCAACAACGCTCCCCCTTAACCTTCTACTCAACCTTTCTTCATAGCTAGCACCCTCCATACCAGGGAACATCCTGGTGAACCTCCTCTGCACCCTCTCTAAAGCATCCACATCCTTCTGGTAATGTGGTGACCAGAAATGCACACAGTATTCCAAATGTGGCCTAACCAAAGTCCTATATAACTGTAACATGACCTGCCGACTCTCGTACTCAATACCCAGTCCGATGAAGGCAAGCATGCTGTATGCCTTCTTGACCGCTCTATCGACCTGCGTTGCCACCTTCAGGGTACAATGGACCTCAACTCCCAGATCTCTCTGTACATCAATTTTCCCCAGGACTCTTCCATTGACCGTATAGTCCGCTCTTGAATTAGATCTTCCAAAATGCATCACATTGCGTTTGCCCGGATCGAACTCCATCTGCCATTTCTCTGCCCAACTCTCCAATCTATCTATATTTTGTTGTATTCTCTGACAGTCCTCCTCGCTATCTGCAACTCCACCAATCTTAGTATCATCTGCAAACTTGCTCATCAGACCACCTATACCGTCGTCCAGATCATTTATGTATATCACAAACAACAGTGGTCCGAGCACAGATCCCTGTGGAACACCACGAGTCACCTTTCTCCATTTTGAGACACTCCCTTCCACTCAGGAGGTTGACACCATCCGGAACAAAGCAGCCCCGCTTGATTGGCATCCTTTCCACAAACATTCACTCCCTCCACCACTGACACACAGAAGCAGCCGTGTGTACCGTCTACAAGATGCACTGCAGGAACTCACTAAGGCTCCCTCGGCAGTACCTTCCACACCCACAACCACTACCATCTAGAAGGACAAGAGCAGCAGATATCTGGGAACCTCACCACCTGGAGGTTCCCCTCCAAGTCACTCACCATCCTGAATGGGAAATACATCGCCGTTCCTTCACTGTCGCTGGGGCAACATCCTAGAATTTCCTTCCGAACAGCATAGTGGGTGTGCCTACACCACGTGGACTGCAGCAGATGAAGAAGGCAGCTTACCACCACCCTCGAGGGCAATTAAGAATGGTCTAATAAATGTTGCCCCCCCCCCCCCCCCCCCCCCCTCACGCAGCCTTTCCTCAGCCTCATCTGGTCTCACAGATGGGTCTCCTGTAACAGCACCTCATCTGCTTTCAGTCCCTTCAGATGCGGGGAAACTTGTTCTCTCTTCACTGATCCCCCTAACCCCCGTATGTTCCATGCCACCACTCTGACCTGGAGTCTCTCAGCTCCCCCCTGCCATGACCATCCTTCCAGGCCGCACCACCGCCCCCCCCACCCCCCCCCCCCCCCCAATTAAAACCTACCCATACAGGTTCCAACAGCCATGGCCCCTCCCCCGACATTGCTCCTGTACACTAGCCAACATTGCGTTGGCTAGCGCGGTGGCCCCTGTCAGAGCCCCCTCCCCGACATCAAAATCGAAACCACACCAAGCCCAATGACCCTATCATCGCTCCAATCCCCATTACAGACACACAAAAAACGAAACAAAGTTATCCATAACACCCATGCAAGAAAAAGAACCCAACTCAGAAGAATGAAACAGCCAAAAAATTGAGTCCAATCCCAGGCATTCTGCCTTCACAAATGACTCCATCTCAAAATAATAGTCTCTGCCATTGTACGTGACCCTCAAATTCGGCGGGTACACCACACGTTGCGCTTATACAATGCCGCCTCAGCCTGTCTGAAGGCCGCTCGCCTCCTTGCCAGCTCTGTCATCAGGTCCTGGTATATGCGTATATCCTTGCCTTCCCTACACCACCTCGTGCTTCTGCTTCACCCTCCTCAGTACTTTCTCCTTCAGCTGGACATGATGGAAACAGACAATCACCGCCCTCGGTGGTTCATTCGTCCTCGGTCTCAGCCAGAGTGACCGGTGGGCCCTGTCCAACCTGTACTGGGAGGGCACCTCCCCCTCCCCCATTAACTTTGCCAGCATATCGGCAAAGTATTCTGTTGGCCTCTGGCCCTCCACCCCTTCAGGCACACCCATGATCCTCAGGAGCTGTTCTCCAGGTCTTCTCCCTTGACTCTCAGCCCTCTGTTAATCTCTGCCACCCCCGCAGCAACTTATCTATCGAGGTGAACTGGTCACTGTGTCGTGACAAGACCTCCTCCATCCCTTCCATTTTCTCCCCGTGCTCCCGCACCGCTGTCAAAGTCCTCACCAACACCTCTGTCACTGGGGAAAGGGTCTCACCCACCCACACCTTAAGTGAGGCCGTCATCACCATCTGATGCTTTTCGAAATGCTTCAAAAACAGCTGTTCAAACTCTTCAGCCGTCGCCTCCATCATCTTCTCCACCATGATGGTCCCACTCAACAGGCTCTCTCCCACCATCTTTCCTCCCACTGCACCCCTCACCACTATCGGTGGTGGACTTTCACTCACTACCTTCTTCCCTGGATTCTTCTTGCTGGTTTTTGACATTCTATAAATGCCCTAAACCTTCTCACAGCTTCTCACAGACAAATCTTCCCCAAAAACTGGACTAAAAGACAGGTCTGGCAGGAGCCATCAAACATACAACCTCCACCTACATACTGCAACTGTAAATCCTCATCTAACCTATTCTTAAATGTTGACATGGTTCTTCCTTCAATCATTACTATTGCACAAGTGGATAGCACTGTGGCTTCACAGCGCCAGGGTCCCAGGTTCGATTCCCGGCTTGGGTCACTGTCTGTGCGGAGTCTGCATGTTCTCCCCGTGTCTGCGTGGGTTTCCTCCGGGTGCTCCGGTTTCCTCCCACAGTCCAAAGACGTGCAGGTTAGGTGGATTGGTCCTTAGTGTCCAAAAAGGTTAGGAGAGGTTATTAGATTACGGGGATAGGGTGGAAATGAGGGCTTAAGTGGGTCGGTGCAGACTCGATGGGCCGAAAGACCTCCTTCTGCACTGCATGTTCTGTGTATCTATGTATACCTGTAGCAATGCATTCTAGAGCTCAGAATCCACTGCATAAAAAACGTTTGATAACTCTACTAACGTATTGGATTTTATATTTATGCCCCTTTGTTGTAGGCCTTTCAAACCAAGGGGAAAATTGATTCTTTTACCTTCAACATTCACATACACATTCTGAATCTTTGCACAACAAAGTGTAAGAATCAATTAATTAGCTTTACACGATTTGAATACAAGTCTTTCCTCTTTACCAATTCTTCTACAGCACACCCATTATTTTCCCTTCAGAAGTTTTTACACCCATTTGATTCAATAGGTAGGAAGCAATTAACAGTGGTCAGGTCAACTTGAGCTTTATTGTGGTGATTATGGAGCAATGCCTGAAAGATCACACACCTGGACCAACGCTGAGAAAACTCTGGGTCCTAACGCAGATTCCCGTTCGGGTGGCCACTTGTTGACGATTTCTTCTGTGTGACCCTCTAAGAAAATCAGAAACTCACAGGTTCGCAAACCGTCCTGAGGAAATCACCAATGTTGCTTTCAGTGGCTACAATATTTGTTCTCGATAAAGTCAACAGAGAGAGAAAAAGGAAACAGACTCACACACACAATCCCAATTTCAACATGAAGTCTTGGATTTTGTTTTTAGCACATCGACCTGAGATCACCCATCCAATATTTAGCGCCTGTACCCCCAACCCTTATTGAACAAAGAAGTTCTGCTATCCCGGCCAATATTCCTCTCTCAATGTCATCAGAAAAAAAACACTAAATATTTTTTCTTCTCATTTCCACTTTGCTATTTACAAAATAGTTGTGATATTCAACCAGTAACAATGCCCTTCAAAGAAAGTCAGTGGCTGTGAAGGCGCTAAATGAGTTCAAATCACAAATGTTGGCTGTTCTTGCTCCCAATTGTGAATTAGACCTTGCCACAAACAAACTGTATTATTTTACCCACATATAATTTCCCCCCATTATTTTCCATTTGGCTGAAGGGGGGGGGGGGGGGGGGGAAGAGAGAGAGAAAAGTTGTCTTTTTGAGACGAAGTGCTTTTTGAAATCGTGACAGTTTCCTCTTCTGAGGGAAGGAGCTAGGACCTGACAGAAACTGTGAGCTGTTGCAGTCAGCTCTACACCTGCTGCAACCGTTCGAGAAGCTGCAGTCTCTCTCTTGTGACTCTTTCTCCATATCTTTAGCAGTCAGGGAGGGTTTACCCCCATGACTTTGGACGTTTGCTTGCCCGCCCTTTGCCATTCGCTCAGTGTCAGTTTGGTGAATTGTTTCGAACAGGATTAGGACAGTCTGAAGTTTTCTACATTTGCTTCCGCTCGGATTTAAGGTACTTGAGTTGCTGCTCTTGTTTCTATTCTTCTGGTTAAGGTAGCGGGTTGGGTAAATCTTTTGTAGCAAGTCATGTTTTAAAAGTTGTAACCGAAGTGAAACTGAATTGTGATTGACTCAGAGAATCGCCTTGATACATATTTATTGACCATGAAACTTTTTAAAAAATTCCATTTCTTATTTCAAGGAAGGGGAAATTGACATTTAACGGGGGAATGTCTGTGTCATTTCCGTGACGGGTGACACTTCATTCTCCTCCTGTAAGTTTTTTTCATGAAGTTTCCTGAGTGACATATTTTCCGGAACCTTCCAACATGCTGGCTTTAAGGAAAAGTTACACTCTTGTAGCTGATCTTTGCGGTTTGTACTTCTGTGTTTCCTGTTCCTGGTAGATGTCCATTCCACACGCATGGCTGGAGAATGCATTTGATGCAATGTGATTGAACTGTTCGAAACTTTGTATTGGGGGTAGGAAATTGACTTGAGGCTCTCAAAGGGTTAAGATGGCTGCTCCTTTTGAATAATTCAATGTTTGCTGCTTAAAAAAGTTTCTTAAATTTAGATGATTTCAGGTGAGTGAGTTGGAAAATTGTTTTTAAACAAGCTTGATGGTTCTATTGTGAATTCTTGACTTTATTGCTCTTTTGATGAGAGACCATAATTCATTTTTTTAAATGAAAACTAATCGTGGGCAAGGTGTTACTGTCTTGGAAGCTCTGTGTTCCAAATATGCTCAGATTAAAATAATAGTTTTATATTTGAACGTCCATAAAGTTACATGCAATGGTTACTGTGCCGCTGAGCAGGTTGGCCTCTGGTTTGATTTCCAAGACTTTGCTAAGTTAGCTGATGAGTTAAGGAGGGAGAAATTAAGTTCTGACTCTTGTACTATCAGTGAGGACACGATCAGGTTTCATGGGCAGAAATAGATTAGCATAAGCAGCAATAGCAACCTTTCAAATTATGTTTGTAAACATGTTCTCCAAACTTGCATTTATTCAAAAGTATCTAAGTATTGCACATACTGAATTATGTCAGAAAAATAGTCATGTTGTCCATAGCAAGATTCTGCAAATAATGACAAAATAATGCTTTTTACGGGCATAGCTGATGGGGCATTATTGGCCAGGACAACATCCTGTTTTTCAAACTGGCCATGGGATTTTTAACATCCACCTAAACACGCAGACAAAACCTCAGTTTTAATGCCTCACCAAAAGACATCACTCTGACAATGTAGTACGCAGATGTGCTAGACTAAGTTATGTTGTACCCAAAAGTGGATTTTGAGCCACCAGGCTTGTCGTCGACTAAAGTTTGCTTGTTTTCTTTCCTCCCACGCAAAGCATTATGAAGTATGCCACTAACTAGTTTGTGGTTACAACCGTATGCTTGCTGATACTATAAACTCTTGACCCAGCCAAGCTGTTATCTTGGGTGTGAGGAACAAATTCCATATCCTACTTGCATGAGACTTCATATCCATTTGTAACCAGTTACACTACAAATTCTGCACTTGCCAATCTTTTTTTAAAATTTGCTCTTGGGATGTGGGCATCACAGGCTGGGTCAGCATTGGTTGTTCATCAGTAATTGCCCTTGAACTGAGTGACTTGCTAGGCCATTTCAGAGGGGCAGTTAAGAATCAGCCGCATCGTTGTGTGGGGTCGGGAGTCACATGTAGGCCAGACTGGGTAAGGACGGCAGATTTCCTTCCCTGAAGGACATTAGTGAACCAGATGGGATTTTGCGACAATCGACAATGGTTTCGTCGTCATTATTGAATTCAAATTTCACCATCTGCCATGGTGGGATTTGAACTCAGAACCTAAGAGCTGGATTACTAGTCCAGTGGCAATGCCACGATGCCACCGCCTCGGTGTAACACAATAGAAAGCTGTTAGAAAGTTACTTATTTTCAGATGTAACTGACTTTTATGGGATCCTTAGCTTGAAAGGAATTTATTTTTTTAAATGAAGATACAAGAAATGGTGTCTTGCATGGTAATTAATCTTGCAAGACCATTTAATGCACAAATTATGATTGTGGCACAATTTGTTTAGAAATCACCTTTTTTGATTTTGATTTATTTTTAATAGGCTTTGCTGGCATCAGGTTTTGCAGTCTCAAGCCAGCTTTTCGTGGACACAAGCCCACTGCACACAACTGCCTTTGACTTGGCAGTAAATGTGTGAGTGTTACTAGGCAGCTGGTTGTGCCTTTATATACTGGATCAAGAGAGTGGAAAATGTGTTGTTGCCCCTAGAACTTCACCTTTTGAGGAGAAAACCTGTCCAGAAATGGTTGGCAGAAAGACAAATGTGGCAAAAGAGACAAAGGGATTCTGGTCATCACCTTTGCACATATGATGTGAGAACTACAATTTTACAGGTTAGAAAACCAACAGAAATAAATCAATAGAAATTATGGTGTTCTTTCTAGTAATTCAAACACTTTAGCGATAATAGGACATTTTTTTCAATTTAATGTTGGACTTGCCCTAGAAAGTGACACAGTTATTTATATTGAACTTTCTGTGCGGGTGGATTCTGATTTATAAATTAAATTTACAAAGAAACTCCAGAAAAAAACTTGCATAACCGTCCATGCATCACTCATAGAACATAGAACATAGAACAGTACAGCACAGAACAGGCCCTTCGGCCCTCGATGTTGTGCCGAGCAATGATCACCCTACTCAAACCCACGTATCCACCCTATACCCGTAACCCAACAACCCCACCCCCTTAACCTTACTTTTTTTTTTAGGACACTACGGGCAATTTAGCATGGCCAATCCACATAACCCGCACATCTTTGGACTGTGGGAGGAAACCGGAGCACCCGGAGGAAACCCACGCACACACGGGGAGGACGTGCAGACTCCGCACAGACAGTGACCCAGCCGGGAACTGAACCTGGGACCCTGGAGCTGTGAAGCATTTATGCTAACCACCATGCTACCGTGCTGCCACTCATAGAATCCATGTTATTTGCTGAGGCATTAAAATACCTCTGAGAGCATTGCATGTTACACCATTCATTGCTTCTTGGAAGTGTAATCACTGTGTAACCGGACATAATGGCCATTCTATGCTAAGGAACATCTCACAAGTAGCAATGAAATTAATGATTAGTGAGACTATTTTTGGTAATGGTGAGGGAGGAATGTTAACTGGGGGCACTCCCTGTCCGTCATAGTGCCCTGCAGTCATGAATATCTACTGGCGCAAGCAGGAGACTTTCTCCAATGCCTTGTCCAGTACTTGTAAGAGGTTTGGTGGCAGCTTTTGTAAATTGACCGTATCTCCTGGAATACTGAAACTGGTGCCTTTTGCTCTTCCTAAGGCCAGGGCTAATAATTAGCACGAATCCTGGGAAAGCAATTACGAGAAAACGTGTATGATATCCACTGTTTCTCTTGTCTATCCTGAAAAATTGAACAGTATGAGGACTAGTTTGTACAAGTTGGCCAGCAGGTGACATCTCTCCTATCGGTCAACAGTTGGTGGCCACTTGGCTTCCAGAAAGATGGGTGGAAAGGCACAGTGCAGGATGCTTGAATCCCCTGGTGGATTGTGTCCATCTGGTAGTCTAGAATGATCAACGTGAATGGGGGCAATGTTATTTTATTTTAAAATCAGCTCTTGTTCTCGAATGAATTATGGAGAGTGACTGATATTAGCAAAATTGTGGAATAGGGTGCCTGACTTTATGTTCACATTCAATGTGAATGGATGAGATGCTTAGTCTCATTAAAGCAGAAAAACCCTTGAGTGAGCAATTACAGTCCAGGTAGAAAAGAACCAGTTGTACTGCAGCATGTTCCGGAGTACATCATGCCAACAATTACAGCTTCAGACTGAATGTGCATTGCACTAATTTCCATCAATTGTATCCACATGTTGAAGGCTGGTCTCCCAACTGTGACACTTTTTGGAGGACCGGTTCCTTTGACTCTAACTGGACTGGAAGGGCAGTAATCATTGTGATCAGAGTTTGTGACCAGTCACTGGACAGAAGTAACAGTTTTCTGGAAGTGGGTGGCAAGGTGTGGACACTGCTCCCCCTGAAGGCAAAACATTCAGATTGTATGATAAAACTGACAGTTGACTGGGCTTGAACCGAATGTCACATTGAAATCAACTGCTGAAAGTAAAGTTGGCGAGAGATAATTCTAAAACCTTTTGATTTTTAATATTTTTTAATAAGCAATATGGAGTGTAAACTCACAGGTCTGTCTAGCTGGAATGGCTGTGTGGTTATGTAGTGGGTTGTAATTGAGAGGCAGCTTGATTGTAGGATTCGGTCTATGATCTCATTCTTCAGTTAAGCTTTCACAACACCCACTGTGCACCCACTGATGCTTTAAAAAAAATTACACCGTATGTCTTCTCAAAAGGCACGTTCAAAGCCAGTTCTGAGTCATTTTGAAGCCTTTTTAAATGGGGAGGGAGCTTGTTTTATAGCTGGCAAATATTTTGCTCCAGTTGAAAGGTGTTCAAACTAGAACTTGTATTGAGCATGTTGCCAACGGAATGTTACCTTTGCAGCATTTTCCATTTAATTTGACACTTATTGTGCAGATATAAAATAATTCCCTTACAATACCAGGTGTGGTCAGTGTAGACGTAATGCCAGCCACTCAGTTACCGTCATCTTATTTGTTCAGAACAGGTTTGGCATTAGCCTGTGGGTTAAAACCTGGCATCATTAGTATAGTAAGGAGGCCAGGAATGGCTATATTAGTTGAAACCAAACCTCTGACCAAACTGGAAATTGGAATCTCCAGATGAAATATTTTCAATAATTCTGAGTATATTTTTGGTTTTGAAATATGCGATGCGCATCAATTTAGGACAAACTGGTTCAACTACTGGTGAGGGGCGGCATGGTAGCAATGTTTAGCACTGCTGCCTCACAGCGCCAGGGACCCGGGTTCAATTCCGGCCTTGGATGACTGTCTCCTCCCACAATCCAAACACGTGCAGGTTAGGTGAATTGGCCATGATAATTTTTTTTTTTTTTTTTTTTTAAATTTAGATTACCCAATTATTTTTTCCAATTAAGGGGCAATTTAGCGTGGCCAATCCACCTACTCTGCACATTTTTGGGTTGTGGGGGCGAAACCCACGCAGACACGGGGAGAATGTGCAAACTCCACACGGACAGTGACCCAGAGCCGGGATCGAACCTGGGACCTCAGCGCCGTGAGGCAGTTGTGCTAACCACTAGGCCACCGTGCTGCCCGGCCATGATAAATTGACCCTTTTTTAATGTCCAGATTAGGTAGGGTTACCAGGGTAGGGCAGGGGAGTGGGCAGAGGTACGGTGCTCTTTCGGAGGGTAAGATGGGCCGAATAGCCTCCTGTACTGTAGGGATTCTATGATTCTACAAATGACCCAAATTGCTCCTGTTGCTGTACCAGAGCAGGGACTCTGTGCTGTCATTTCAGTAAATGTACTTGTCATTGGAGAAGTTGAAAAAGTTGCCCTGAAGCCTTTAAAAGATGCTGTCCATATGTAGGTTCTGCCACTATCTTTGCAGTAGTATATCTGTGATATCACCCTAATATCCTCCACGATCCCTTGGGTATGAATTTGTTGTGTGGAGAAATATGGGTCAGCATTTATTTTTTGCCACATGACAATATTATGCTGTGCACAATGCTATTTTGGTAAGATTCTTAGTGTTTTCTCCTGAACCTTTTTGAATCGTAATGCTTGTGTGGTAACCATTCTTTTTTTCTTTAACCCATACCTATCCCCTGGGATATAATCAAGTACAGGGCTAATATGGAGTTGATGCAGCATTTACAATTCAAGGTACTTTCCAGTATTCTTAAGTTAGTTTCGCCTGGACAGCCGCATGCTTCCTCTGAACTGAAACTTGATCCTATATGTGAAATAACTGAAATATTGTACCACAGGTTCAATGATAAAATCTTTTAGACTATTACGATGTGCACAGCAAATCGGACAGGCATAATGTATTCCTAATCTTGACAAATGAGCCGAAAGACAGATGCTGACAGATCATGTAGATCAGGCTAAACTATTACCATGAAGTAAAACCACACAGACACAATAATAAATCTGCAGATTAACAAATACGGTAACTTCAATTATTTGCTCAAAAATTCATAGCCCGAGGGCAGCATGTGGCACAGTGGTTAGCACTAGGAGTGCGGCACCGAGGTCCCAGGTTCAATCCCGCCCTGGGTCACTGTCCGTGTGGAGTTTGCACATTCTCCCCGTGTCTGCGTGGGTTTCACCCCCACAACCCAAAGATGTACAGGTTAGGTGGACTGGCCACGCAAAATTGCCCCTTAATTGGAAAAAAAACGAATCGGGTACTCTAAATTAAAAAAAAACATAATCCATTTCAATAGCTCTTCAATAAGTCAATTATGGAAATGTTTTGCATTAAAGCAATTTTGGGTATCCTGCATGGGCTCAGGGCAGGGGCCTATGTCCGGTCCCACCCAAATATGGAACTTCTGGTAAAACTCATACAACAACTGGATCAAAATATATTGGTACTTGAAAATCATAGAATTTCTACAGTGTAGAGGGAGTTAATTCGGCCCATTGAGTCTGCACCGACCTCTGAACACCAAGGGCAGTTTTTTTTTTTAGCATGGCCAATTTACAGGGCAGCACGGTGGCCTAGTGGTTAGCACAACCGCCTCACGGCGCTGAGGTCCCAGGTTCGATCCCGGCTCTGGGTCACTGTCTGTGTGGAGTTTGCACATTCTCCCCGTGTCTGCGTGGGTTTCGCCCCCACAACCCAAAAATGTGCAGAGTAGGTGGATTGGCCACGCTAAATTGCCCCTTAATTGGAAAAAATAATTGGGTAATCTAAATTTATAAAAAAAAAAAGCATGGCCAATTTACCTAACCTGCACGTCTTTGGACTGTGGGAGGAAACCAGAGCACCCGGAGGAAATGCACGCAGACACGGGGAGGACGTGCAAACTCCACACAGTCTCCTAAGGCCGGGATTAAACCCGGGTCCCTGGCGCTGTGAGGCAACAGTGCTAACCACTGTGCCGGCCCAGTTCAATCTGAAAGGGGAAGCAGAATTTATGTTTTGTAATCTGTTGTGGGGGGAAGGGGGGGATGAACACACTGAGGAAGAATGCAGAGGACCCCAAATACCTTTCATACTTAGAGCCCAACTGCTCTTTCCCCCACTCACCTAATACATATAGCAGCTTATTGGAGTAGTAAATCTGAGGAGCATGAGGCACCAGTCCCAGTATTCAATTAATCAAACTGATCCAGTTCCAATTACTTTGTGTAGCAAAAGACCAGAGACAAAAGGAACTGCAGATGGAAACGACATCAGAAACCTGGCCCTAGCCAAAAGAGATTTGACTCGATTAGATTTGAATCCCTCGGATGGGACAGCTATTACAGGCGAAAAGTCTGACTCTTTCTCAAAGTGACAGGTAGTAAATTCAATTTGATATTTTCCATTTGTCCTGATGGGACTAGGACTTATCTACACAAGCGGAGTCATTTTAATTTGAAGTAGGTGTTTGCACTCAAAACAAGATGTGGAGATGCTGGCATTGGACTGGGGTGAGCACAGTAAAAAGTTTTACACCAAGTTAAAGTCCAACATGTTTGTTTCAAACACTAGCTTTCGGAGCACTGTTCCTTCCTCAGGCACTGCTCCTTCACCCGAGGAAGGAGCTGCGCTCTGAAAGCTCATGTTTGAAACAAACATGTTGGACTTTAACCTGGTGTTGTAAGACTTCTTACTGCACTCAAAACAAGACTTGTTTATCTCGCCTGTCTTTACCCAAAGACAATTCCAGTTTTATAATCTGTCGTACTACTCTGCCTCGTTCATCTAACAAAAGCAGCTTTTGAAACTGAATGGGAATCCGGATTTATCACTGTTCTAATCCTGAATGCATTTGTTTTGGGCCAAGGGTTCCGGATGAACTGCAACGCCATAACCAGCGCCTTTGTTTACAATCCGCGTCCTCTGACTTCTTTTGTGAAAGCATGGCGAGATTGGGATCTTGGTGTGTCGAAGAATTGGCATGAGTTCATGGTTTACTTTTCTGATACAGCAGCTTGTTACACCAGAGTTGGGTATTGCCAAAAGGCAATATGTGTTCTGAATGATGCACAAATGTTACACCCATTGTGATATAACCTCTGCCCCGCAGGAAAGGACATATTATGTGCGAGGGTGTCTCGGCAATTTTATTTGTTTTTCGAGCTCCATAAAATTTTATTGATGGAAAACCTGTATTCTTTTATCTGTTGTTATTGGTCATCCTGCAGGGGCGAATGATAGACTGAATGTGAAATTCTGAGGGTGGGAAGGTTGCGTCAGCAATTAATGTTTTATAATAATAATCGCTTATTGTCACAAGTAGGCTTCAATTAAGTTACTGTGAAAAGCCCCTAGTCACCACACTCCAGCGCCTGTTCAGGGAGGCTGGAACGGGAATTGAACCCACGCTGCTGGTCTTCTTCTGCATTACAAGCCAGCTGTCTTAGCCCACTGTGCTAAACCAGCCTGTTAAACATAAACACAAGCAATTCCAAAGGTATGAAGATGGGAGTTGGCTAAAATAGGTTGGGAAAATAGGTGTCAAAGGTAAGATGGTTGATAAGCAGATGCAGACAATTGAAGAGATAATTTATGAATCTCAATGAAGATATACTCCATTGAGAAAGAGAGACTCTAAAAGAAGGGTGATCCATCCGTGGCTAACGTATGGTACCAATTGAAAGAAAAGGCAGACAAATGCTGTTTTGTTTAAGACTAGAGGATTGGGGACATTTTAGAAACCAGCAAAGGATGACTCAAAAAGCAATAAAAGGAGAAGTGAGAATATGACGGTCAACTTTAAAAAAAAAAAAGAAATGAGTATCCAATTCATTTTTCCAATTAAGGGGCAATTTAGCATGGCCAATCCACCTACCCTGCACATCCTTGGGTTGTGGGGGTGAAACGGGGAGAATGTGCAAACTCCACACGGACAGTGACCCAGGGCTGGGATCGAACCCAGGTCCTCAGCGCCGTAGGCAGCAGTGCCAGCCACTGCGCAATATGAGGGTAAACTAACAAATTTAAAAACACTGACAGTAAGGTTTCTCTTGTGTATAAAAAGCAGCTAAATTAAATATTGGTCCCTTAGTGGATGAGACTGGGGAATTAATAATCGGAAACCAGGAAATGGCAGAGAATTTGAAGAAGTATTTTGAACACGTATCTGACTGCATGGTAGAAGATACTAAAGCCATCCCAATAATTACAGAAAATCAAAAGGGACAGAGGAACTGATCAGTGGAGAAAAAATACTAGGCAAACACATGGGGCTACTGACCAAATTCCTGAGACTTGATAGCCTGCATTCTATAAGAAGTGCCTGCAGAGATGGTGGATGCGTTGGTTGTACTCTTCCAGAATGTAACACTGCCATCCAAGAAAGGAGGGAGGTGGAAAGCAGGAAACTATAGGCCAATATGTAATTGGGGAAAAATGCTAAAATCCATCGTTAAGGAAGTAGCAGCGGGACATTTAAGAAACCATAATGAAAAGTGGTTTTATGAAAGGAAAATCATGTTTAACAAATTTATTAGAGTTCTTTGAGGATGTAACAAGCAGGATAATTAAAGGGGAACCAGTAGATGTGGATTTCCAAAAAGCATTTGTTAAAGCTACCATAGAAAAGATTATGGCACAAGATAAAGTTCATGATGTTGGGGGTAATGTATTAGCAAGGATAGAGGGTTAACTAACAGGATGGCCAGCTAACAGGAAGTAGAGTCCGAATAAATGGGCCATTTTTTTAGGTTGGCCAACTACATAGTGGGATCCAACAGAGACTAGTGCTGAGGCCGTGGCTATTTACAGTCTGCAATAATGATTTGGGGAAGGGACAAAGTGCAGCAAAATTTGCTGATAATACAAAGATAGATAGGAAAGCAGGTTGTGAGGAGTACAGAGTCTGTAGATAGGTTAAGTGAGTAGGCAAAAAAACTGGCAGATACACTGTCTGTGTGGAGTCTACACGTCCCCCCCCCCCCCCCCCCCCCCCCCCCCCCCCCGCCTGTCTGCGTGGGTTTCCTCCGGGTGCTCCGGTTTCCATCCACAAATCCCGAAAGATGTGCTTGCTAGATGAATTGGATATTCACCCTCTGTACCTGAACAGGCAGCAGAGTGTGGGGACTAGGGGATTTTCACAGTAACTTAATTGCATTACAGTGTTAATGTACGCCTACTTGTGACAATAAAGATTATTATTATAATATGAGAGGCATATAAAGGACAGTGCACTGAGCTAAGACAATTTCCAACCAATTCGACCCAATACTGAGCCTTGGGCAGTGGCTGCATTCTGAGGCATGACTTTGAAAGCTGCTCACATGTACCCTTGTGGTTTTATGAAGTCATTTCCTGTCTCTTATTTTTCTGCCAACGACTTCTTTGAGCAGCAACATTACCAAAAGACATATTAAAACACCAGTGGGGTGAAATCAGGCTGTGCAATATTTAATGTATCAATGTGCAGCTAAGACGTTTTCTTTGCAACTTCCTCTGACCCTGATGTGAATCGGCATCGGAGGTCATAGGAATTTTAATCGAATATGTTGATTATATCACACATTGAACGATCTCCAAGAGAGAATCACAATGATGCAAGATATTCACGATTGCATCCATGGATGTCAGAAAAAGTTTACTGAAAGCCTTTGTACGTTTGGCATTATTAGTTTTCATGGCAATGTGATGTTGAGGCCCCTTTCTATGCAGGCAGGACCTTCAAAACCAGGCTCCAGAGATGCTCCTAAAATATCCCAAGCACTTCCATCAGGTTCCGAGCACATATAAGCCCAATGTTCTAACCTGTTCTCCTGTGAGTGTGGTGTAAGAAAACTTCACAACCTCACCATATACATACATGTATTCATCTTGAAGGGTTTTTAAAAAACTTCACTACGACATTGGATTGAGCTTTGATAAAGAGAGTAAATATTTTTTTGCAAGTGGGAGAAAGGTAGGGAACTGGTGCAGGAGGAGCTAAACTAATGACTATTTTACAGTGCAATAAAATGAATCTCTTTAATTCTGGTCACCACACTACCAGAAGGGTGTGAAGGCTTTGGAGAGGGTGCAGAGGAGGTTTACCAGGATGTTGCCCAGTCTGGAGGGTGTTAGCTATGTGGAGAAGCTGAATAGACTCAGACTGTTTTCATTAGAAAAACAGAGGTTGAGGGGTGACCTGATAGAGGTCAACAAGATTTTTTTTTCTAAATTTAGAATACCCAATTCATTTTTTGCAATTTAGCGTGGCCAATCCACCTACGCTGCACATCTTTGGGTTGTGGAGGTGAAACCCACGCAGACACGGGGAGAATGTGCAAATTCCACACGGACAGTGACCCAGAGCCGGGATCGAACCTGGGACCTTGGCGCCGTGAGGCAGCAGGGTGAGGTCAACAAGATTGAGGGACATGGATAGAGTGGATGGGCAGGCACTCTTTCCCAGGGTGGAGGGGTCAGTCACCAGGGGGCATAGGTTTAAGGTCCGTGGGGCAAGGTTTGAGGAGATGTGCGAGGCAGGTTTTTTACACAGAGGGTGGTGAGTGCCTGGAACACGTTGCCAGGAGAGGTTGTGGAAGCAGATACATTAACGGCGTTCAAAAGGCATCTTGACAAACACATGGATAGGACGGGTATAGAGGGATACGGCACAAGGAAATGCTGAGGGTTTTGGCCAAGGTTGGTATCATGACCGGTATAGGCTTGGAGGGCCTGTTCCTGTGCTGTATTGTTCTTTGTTCCTCTCGTACTGCCGTCTACATAGTCCCACTTCTCTACCTGCATGATCACCTCCAGTGTACCCAAAGGTTCCATTCTTTCTCCCCTCCTCCTATTCCTTATGGATATGTTTCCCCACATAGCTGCGTTGGCAATCCCCAAATTTAACTCACTACAGCCACCTTTGGTTCCATGACCATTGCTGTGCTCCAGGACTGCTGTCTGACATTGTATGGAGATGATGCAATTTTTTGTAATCTAGTTCTTTAGCACAGTATGCCATGACTGATGTCTATAAAGGACACTGGTTTTGATTCTTAAGCTTTCTGTTGCATTTTCACCTGAATCCTAAATGTGGAAGGAAGCATGGAAGTTAACTTGGATTTAGTGTTGACTGTTCAAGAAGGAACGGTGGCCAAAGCAAAAGGCAAAACCTTTTGCTTATCTTCAATTAGTACCGTGGGATCTTTTGAGATTCATCTGAATCACAAGTCTCACAAGAGTCCAAAGACGTGTAGGTTAGGCGGATTGGCCATGATAAATTGCCCTGAGTATCCAAAAAAGGATAGGAGGGGTTATTGGGTTATGGGGATAGGGTGGAAGTGAGGGCTTAAGTGGGTCGGTGCAGACTCGATGGGCCGAACGGCCTCCTTCTGCACTGTATGTTCTATGTTCTAATAGACAAATGAGGAATGACCCCTCTGATTTACATAGAACATACAGTGCAGGAGGCCATTCGGCCCATCGAGTCTGCACCGACCCACTTAAACCCTCACTTCCACCCTATCCCCATAACCCAACCTAACCTTTTGGACACTAAGGGCAATTTATCATGGCCAATCCACCTAACCTGCACATCTTTGGACTGTGGGAGGAAACCGGAGCACCCGGAGGAAACCCACGCAGACACTGCGAGAACATGCAAACTCCACACAGACAGTGACCCAGCGGGGAATTGAACCTGGGACCCTGGCGCTGTGAAGCCACAGTGCTATCCACTTGTGCTACCATGCTGCCTTCCTTTTGGGACTCCTTCAGTGCATTGCTGAAAATATTCGTTCAGATCCTGTGTTTGAGTTCTGTTACCAAAGAAAGGATACAGGCCCTGACATTTCCATTTCGATTGGGTTGTATTTTGCAGAAGCCATTTTTTTGACCCATAAGAGTGCTCGGATCCTGTTTATAAGATGACTCGCTGTTTGCTGTGAATTTGTGTTTGCCATTTCCCATTATCCTGGTTTCAATGCAGGGTCACAGATGAATCTGCATGAAAAATGCCCATGGAAACAAAACAGGCTGAGTTTTGGATAGCTGCACACCAACGTGGAAGCTATATTTAGATCAGATTAATCATGCCTATGCCTTGACCAGTCAGTTGACCTGCCTGGTTTGAATTTTAAAAAACCTGGCAGTTGATGTTCCCTGGTGCATTCTCCATGGCAACACCTCTGCCAGTCACGGTTGACTTGCCAACCAGTCAGCACTCTTCTCGTGCAGTGTCGGATGTTGTTCCTTTTTATTATTGGTATTCCTGTGAACTGTCCTGATAACTGCTGGACCAAAAACTTCGACAGCATGTCTCTTTAAAAAACATTTGGCGGGATTCTCCGTCCCGCCGCGCCACATTTCTGCCTCACCCCGCTGACGGGATACTCCGTTACGCCGGCCAGCCAATGGGGTTTCCTATTGTCGGGCAGCCCCATGCCGTCGGGAAACCCTCGGGCTGCTGGGAGAATGATTTCTCTCTGACCAATATTGGTCAAAGTATGTTATACCCCTCCTGTAAAAACTAGCCAATGTCCGATGGTGCTGCTCACATTGGGGTGGGTGATGTGCTGTTTTATACGCACAGCAGCA
The DNA here is from genome assembly GCF_902713615.1 of Scyliorhinus canicula. Lineage (NCBI taxonomy): Eukaryota > Metazoa > Chordata > Chondrichthyes > Carcharhiniformes > Scyliorhinidae > Scyliorhinus > Scyliorhinus canicula. Next base: position 11,682,978 of record NC_052173.1, on the reverse strand, counting down.
CTGTTCTGTGCAGTGCACAATGTATTATTCTGCTGCTAAAATGTAGCTGTGTAGTATGGTGTGTCCCTTTAAGGGTCCGCGGTAGAATTGTCATGTCTCCCTGGATCAATTACAGATTGCTCTTTGCAGCTCCTCTGGTCAACTTGAGGTCAGGCGTGATGGACACAGCTGCAATTTTTTATATATGTGTGTAATATATACATTATATATGGCATGGCATGATGGCTAGCACTACTGCCTCTCTGCACCAGGTCCCCAGATTCTATTCTGGCCTTGGGTCACTGTCTGTGCGAAGTTTGACCCCGTGACTGTGTGGGTTTCCTCCGGGTGCTCCAGTTTCCTGCCAGTCTAGTTTAGGTGGATTGACCATGATAAATTGCCCCTTCGTGTCCAATATGCAGGTTATGTTCTGGCGTTACAGGGACAGGACTAGGGGGAGGGAGGGGGAGGGGGGGGGGGGAGGCATGTTCATTCAAAGGGTCAGTGTAGACCCGATGGGCTGAATGGCCTCCTTCTGCACTGTAGGGATTCTGTGAATAAGTTGATGCATTAATTGCAGTGCGCTAACCAAGTGTTTTTGCACTCCAGCAGAAGGTACTGAGGGCTATCCCAGTTCTGCACAGCAGATGAAAGGGCCCCTTTGACGTAGACTTTTGATTCTGCCGCTTTTCCCCTCATCTGATGGAGGGAGAGTATGATCCCCACAAAGCAACTACACGGTGAAAAGATGGAATTGAGCTTACTCTGTGGGGAATCACAAGGCCGATATTCCCTCATTCATGTTGCAGTGTCCGCAAGAATGGTTTTTAAGCAAGACAATGACTTGCAGTCGCAAGCTAACCAATAAGCTAACTGCAGATGACTGACTGATGAAGAAATTGAATAACAGACACTGTTAGGCCTGTGATCTACAAACTCGTACTTCGTGGTTTTTACATATGGGCTTGAAACTCTGTTTTGTTCAAGTACTTGAAATTGTTTCACTGAATGCAGTTGTTAGCAATATGGTACGATGAAAAACTGAGTGTATTTTTGAGTGAGTGGTTTTGCTCCTTTGTTTTCCGAATGGTGGTAGATGTTTGAGGAAAATAAACTCCTGTGAAGTGTATGTTCCTGTGATGTCTGAGTGAATGTAATGTGTCTTCCACTAAATTAGTGCTGAGAGCTAAAATGGTGTAGTCACAGCCACATTTGTCCCTGGTTGGTGATTGTTGTTGAGTGACGCTGATTTAAAACGTGTCCTTTTAAGCAGAGCATTGCGTAACTTTGCCATGTTGCGACACAGAAATGCTTGAAGCATTTGGATGTAGGTGTTGGTATTCAAGTTGATCAAGATTTCTTAGCTCTGACACACCTTCCACTTGTCAAACAAACGTGTAAAAGTGCCACGTATAAAACTTGCTCGCAAGAAATCACCTGTAGACAAAAGGCAGCTAAGGGTATGTGAGGGATAAACCTACCATGATTAATTCCGAAGTCTGATTTTTCGATACTGGAGGGAAAAGAGAGTTGTTTGGTGAGAATCTGGTAAGTTCTACTCTATTAGTACACCACTTGGTGGTAAGTTAATAAAATATATGAAGAGCACTGTAAATAATTAAGTAATTATTCAGAACACATTAAGGATGGCAGGACAGGTAATATGTCACAGATACAGCATGGGGAAGATCCTGGAGAATATTGTGATCCAGGCGGCACGGTGGCGCAGTGGTTAGCACTGTTGCCTCACGGCGCCGAGGTCCCAGATTCGATCCCGGCTCTGGGTCACTGTCCGTGTGGAGTTTGCACATTCTCCCCGTGTTTGCGTGGGTCTCATTCCCACAACCCAAAGGTGTGCAGGTTAGGTGGATTGGCCATGCTAAAATTGCCCCTTAATTGGAAAAAATGAATAGGTTGCTCTAAATTTATAAAAGGAAAAAAAAACACAGTGATCCTGGACAAACCCGTGTGCAGTAAGTATTTACAGCCTGAGGAGCTTTGGCTTGGAGTTATTGAGCTGGGGGCTGAGTTCCGGATACTACGACACATCGGGGAGGGCGAGGGTTACCTGGACATTTTGTTTCAGGGGGCGGTCGCACCCCTTGGGATTGGGTCTTGTTTGTAAAGTGGTCAGGGACAGGAGGGTGTGACTGGGACCCAGAGGACAGCAGTGCAGGAGTATCAGCCTCTGCAATTGTCCAATGGGTCTGAGGCTCGGCTTATTTGGATGAGAGTAGGGGCCGCAGGGTGGATGGGCTGACTGACCAGGGCACTATGGTACAGGGAGCCTTCAAGTGGGAGAGTGTATGTAAGAATGTAGTGGTAGTAGGGGGAACAGTACAATGAGGGGGATTGACACTTCTCTGTCGCAAGGAGTCCAAACGGCTGCGTTGCCTGCCCAGTGCCAGGCTGCAAGCCAACTACTTGGGGCTGGAGAGGAACTTGCAGTGGGATGGGGAGGATCCAGTAGTTGAAGTTTACGTAGGTACCAACGACATAGGCAAGATGAGGAAGGAGATTCTACACAGTCAGTGTGAGGAGCAACACACCAAATTAAGAAGCAGAACCTCAAAGGGTAATAACTTCTATATTATTATTACCTGAACCATGTGCAAATTGACATAGAACAAATAAGAATTAGAAAGATGAATGCATGACTCAAAAACTGTGGTAGGTGCTGGTTCGTGTGTACTGGCACCAGTACTGGGGAAAGTGGAGTCCATACAGTTGGGACGGTCTACATTTGAACCGTGGTGGGGCTGATGTTTGAGCAAGCTGCATAACTAAAGGAAGTAGTGAGAGTTTTAAAGTGAATAGTGGGGGCAAGAGATCAAATTTGGGAAAGTGTGGTATACCAAAGAGTAGACCAGGCAAGAGAGAAAGGTACTAATATGGGAAATGATAAATAGACTGTGACAGGAAGGGACAGAGTACAAATCTGAGGTAAATCAGGTAAGGATAGAAGATACAACACTGAAGACTTTGGGCTGGATTCTTCCGCCCCGCCCGCCGCAACGCAGACTGTAAAGGTCCATTGACCGCTGGGCGGGCGTGGCCAGAGAATCCAGCCCTCTGTATCTAAATACACATAGCATTTGAAGCAAGACAGATGAACTGATAGCGAAAATAGAAATATATAAGTATGACCTGATGGCTATTACAGAGACGGCTACAGGATGACATAGATTGGGTCCTGAATATTTAAGGACATTTAGGAAGTACAGGAGATAGCACAAGGTGAAAAGGTGGCTCAGTTCATTAATGATATTGGCACATTAGAGAAGGATTTTTAAAAATTCATTTACAGGATGTGGGCGTCGCTGGTTAGGCCAGCATTTATTACCCCTCCCTAGTTGCCTAGTTGAACCACTGCAGTCCCTGAAGTGTAGATACACCCACTGTGCTGTTCGGGAGGGAATTCCAGGATATTGACCCAGCGACAGTGAAGGAACGGCGATATAATCTTTATTATTGTTACAAGTGGGCTTACATTAACACTGCAATGAAGTTACTGTGAAAAGCCCCTAGTCGCCACATTCCGGCGCCTGTTCGGGTCACTGAGGCAGAATTCAGAATGTCCAATTCACCTAACAGCACGTCTTTCGGGACTTGTGTGAGGAAACCGGAGCTCCTGGAGGAAACCCACGCAGACACAGGGAGAATGTGCTAACCACTGTGCTACCGTGCTTCCGATTTCCAAGTCAGGGTGGTGATTGACTTGGGAGGGGAACGCCCAGATGGTGGGGTTCGCAGGTAGCATGTATCACAAAAGGCTAGTACACAAGTCCAGCAAGTTACTAAGAAACCTAATAGAATGTGAGAGTAATTGATTACAAAGGTAGGGAGGTTATGCTTCAGTTATATAGAGCATTGGCAAGACCACATCTGGAGCATTGTCTCCAGTATTGGTCTCCTTATTTGAGGAAAGATGTAAATAAATGTGTTGTAAGTAATTCATGGAAGGTTTACTAGACTAATGCCAGGAATGGGCGGGTTGTCTTATGAGGGAAGGTTGGAGAGGTTAGGTTTGTGTCGCGAGTTTAGAAGAGTAAGAGGCGACTTGACCAAAACCTTTAAGATCCTGAGGGGTATTGACAGGATGGATGTCGAGAGGATGTTTCCTCTTGTGGGGGAATCTAGAACGAGGGGGTCACTGTTTAAAAATTAAGGAGTTGCTCATTGAAGACTGAGATGAGGAGAAATGTTTTCTCTTGGAGGGTCACTAGTCTCTGGAACTCTCTCTTCTTCAAAATGCAGTGGAAGCAGAGTCTTTGAATATTTTTAAGGTAGAGCTAGGTAGATTCTTGATTGACAAAGGGGTGAAAGGGGGTAGGCGGGAATGTGGGGTTGAGGTTACAATCCAATCCGCCATGATCTTATTGAATGGTGGAGCAAGCTCAAGGGCCTGAATGGCCCACTTCTGCATATGTGTTTTGAAAGGATTTTATTTTATTCATTCATGGGATGTGATGTCGCTGGGAAGGTCAGCATTTATTGTCCATCCCTAATTGCACTGAGAAGACACTGGTGAGCTGCCCTCTTGAACTGCTGTAGTATGGTGTTGGTCCACCCACAGTGCTGTTAGGAAAGGAGTTCCAGGATTTTGACCCAGCGACAGTGAAGGAATAGCGAGTGGCTTGGGGGGAATCTTCCAGATGGCAGTAGTTATGGCATCTATCTCTATTTCCATATAGTTATAATCAAGACCATTACACAGTGCTGTGCTAGAGGTGGCCTGTACGCCTGTCAATATAAATGAAGTGGTGCTGGTGGCCTCAGTAGCACACCAGCTAGTTTAGAAGATCATCTTTTCATTCCTCTGTTGGAGCCGCAGTCACCACTACGAATGAGGATGCAGCCCTGGTTGTCTTGTACAGGCCAAGATTAAGTGCTTTTTATTTTGTATGTTGATAGGCTGAGCGATTTTCCCTCTGATGTCAGGAAGTTCCGTAACCAGAAAGTGAACGGCACAAATTTACCAGCCTAGCTATTGTGTAAACTGATGAACATGCACTTGATTCTGCCCAATTTAAGCAGAACAAGAGCTGAAATAAATAGAGGCCATTCTAAGCACAGCACCATATTTCATTCTTTTATTATAACTGTTAGCCTGGTAAATGGACCTTCTGAATACTCCTGAATTAGGACTGGCAGCTCTGGGTAGCTCACTGGGCTGATGTGTAATGCAACATTCTGGGCCAATCCTCCAAATGTCCAGTATCATAGAACAGTACAGCACAGAACAGGCCCTTCGGCCCTCAATGTTGTGCCGAGCAATGATCACCCTCCTCAAACCCACATATCCACCCTATACCCGTAACCTAACAACTCCCCCTTAACCTTACTTTTCTGTCATTTTTGCTTTTCTGTCTTTGTGTTGGGGGAGGGGAATGGAGGTGAGTGAAAGGGAACAAATTATTTGTTCTCGGCTGTAAAATAAAGAAACAATACACATGGACAGCAAGCCTATAAGGTGGTGGCCTTAAAAGAGCCATTCCACCTTAAATGAAAGAAATGTAGGGTGTAGCCTGTTTATTGATATTTCCTAATCTCCAAACACTTACTTAATCATTTAGTTCCCAGTATTGCCTTATCATTTTGTGTGCACAGTTTTAAACCAGTTTCGAAAATAGATTATCTGATTGTCATTGAGGTTAGATGAGGTCAGTACCATTTGAATTTTTATTCTCTGCCTTCTATTAAAAAGAATTGGTTTAGTATTACAGGATGTGTACCGTGGCGTCCCTAAAGCTCTCTGTAGCTGATGGATGATGCAAAGTACTACATGGCAGAACCTTTTCATGGGGGTGGGGAGGGTTGAATTTGGAAGCTGGCCGACACCATAACTGCCTCTTGTGCATAAATGCAGGAGGGTAGTGCATATAACTCACCCTCCCCAAGATTTGGACTCTGCGCTCTCACAATTTAAAAAGTATTTTTGAATAGAATGAAGATCCAGATCCTAACTTCAGTAGTAGCCCTGACCCCTGCAAGTTTATTGAGTTCATATTTCTCCATAGTCTTGCCCCACGTTATCTCTGTAGTCTCTTCCCTACGACCCTCGAAGAACTCTGTTTCTGGCATCTCGGCATGCCTCAACTTCCAGGCCATAAGGTCTGAAATTTCCTCTCTTAAACCTTTCTACTCCCTTCTTGCATGTGCTCCCTCTATCTCACTCCTTTTAAGACTCATTCAAACCCACTCTTCACCCAAGCTTTTGTCCTAAAAACCCCTTGTGGCTTGATGTCACATTTTGTCTGTGAAATGCCTGGGGATTGTGGTAAAGAACAAAGAAAAATTACAGCACAGGAACAGGCTGTTCGGTCCTCCAAGCCTGCGCCGATCTAGATCCTCTATCTAAAACTGTCGCCTGTTTTCTAAGAATCTGTATCCCTCTGCTCCCTGCCCATTCATGTATCTGTCTAGATACATCTTAAAGGACGCTATCGTGCCCGCCTCTACCACCTCCGCCGGCAATGCGTTCCAGGCACCCACCACCCTCTGCGTAAAGAACTTTCCACGCATACCTCCCTTAAACTTTTCCCCTCTCACCTTGAACTCGTGACCCTTAGTAATTGAGTCCCCCACTCTGGGGAAAAAGCTTCTTGCTTTCCACCCTGTGTATACCTCTCATGATTTTGTAGACCTCAATGAGGTCCCCCCTCAACTTCTGTCTTTCTAATGAAAATAATCCTAATCTACTCAACCTCTCATCATAGCTAGCGCCCTCCATACCAGGCAACATCCTGGTGAACCTCCTCTGCACCTTCTCCAAGGCATCCACATCCTTCTGGTAATGTGGCGACCAGAACTGCACGCAGTATTCCAAATGTGGCCGAACCAAAGTCCTATACAACTGTAACATGACCTGCCGACTCTGGTACTCAATACCCCTTCCGATGAAGGCAAGCATGCTGTATGCCTTCTTGACCACTCTATCAACCTGCGTTGTCACCTTCAGGGTACAATGGACCTGAACTCCCAGATCTCTCTGTACATCAATTTTCCCCAGGGCTTTTTCATTTACCGTATAGTTTGCTCTTGAATTGGATCTTCCAAAGTGCATCACCTCACATTTGCCATTTCTCCGCCCAACTCTCCAATCTATCTATATTCTGCTGTATTCTCTGACAGTCCCCTTCACTATCTGCTACTCCTCCGATCTTAGTGTCATCTGCAAACCTGCTAATCAGACTACCTATACCTTCCTCCAGATCATTTCTGTATATCACAAACAACAGTGGTCCCAGCATGGATTCCCTGTGGAACACCACTGGTCACAGTTCTCCATTTTGAAAAACTCCCTTGCACTACTACACTCTGTCTCCTGTTGCCCAGCCAGTTCTTTACCTATGTAGCTAGTACACCCTGGACCCCATGAGACTTCACTTTCTCCATCAGCCTACCACGGGGAACCTTATCAAATGCCTTACTGAAGTCCATGTATATGACATCTACAGCCCTTCCCTCATCAATCAACTTTGTCACTTCCTCATGATCTTCCCTGCACAAAACCATGTTGCCTATCACTGATGAGCCCATTTTCTTCCAAATGGGAATAGATCCTATCCCTCAGTACCTTCTCCAGCAGTTTCCCTATCACTGATGTCAGGCTCACCGGTCTATAATTACTTGGATTATCCCTGCTACCCTTCTTAAACAAGGGGACAACATTAGCAATTCTCCAGTCCTTCGGTACCTCACCTGTGTTCAAGGATGCTGCAAAGATATCTGTTAAGGCCCCAGCTATTTCCTCTCTCACTTACCTCAATAACCTGGGATAGATCCCATCCGGAACCTGTGGACTTGTCCACCTTAATGCCTGTTAGAATACCCAACACATCCTCCCTCCTTATGCCGACTTGACCTAGAGTAATCAAACATCTATCCCTAACTTCAACATCCGTCATGTCCCTCTCCTCGTTGAATATCGATGCAAAGTACTCGTTAAGAATCTCGCCCATTTTCTCTGACTCTACGCATAACTTTCCTCCTTTGTCCTCGAGTGGGCCAACCTTTTCTCTAGTTACCCTCTTGCTCCTTATATATGATTTTCCTTAACCCTGTTTGCTAAAGATATTTCATGACCCCTTTTAGCCCTCTTGATTTCTCATTTCAGATTGGTCCGACGTTCCCGATATTCTTCCAAAGCTTCGTCAGTCTTCAGTCGCCTAGTCCTTTTTCCTCTTAGCTAGTCTCACAATTTCACCTGTCACCATGGTTCCCTAATCTTGCCATTTCTGGCCCTCATTTTCACAGGGACATGTCTGTCCTGCACTCTAATCAACCTCTCTTTAAAAGCCTCCCACATATCAAATGTGGATTTACCTTCAACAGCTGCTCCCAATCCACATTCCCCAGCTCCTGCCGAATTTTGATATAGTTGGCCTTCCCCCAATTTAGCACTCTTCCTTTAGGACCACTCTCGTCTTTGTCCATGAGTATTCTAAAACTTACGAAATTGTGATCACTATTCCCAAAGTAATCCCCGACTGAAACTTCAACCACCTGGCCGGGCTCATTCCCCAACACCAGGTCCAGTATGGCCCCTTCCAGCGTTGGACTATTTACATACTGCTCTAGAAAACCCTCCTGGATGCTCCTTACAAATTCTGCTCCATCTAGACCTCTGACACTAAGTGTATCCCAGTCAATGTTGGGAAAATTCAAATCTCCTATCACCACCACCCTGTTGTTCCTACACCTTGCCATAATTTGTTTACATATTTGTACCTCTATCTCACGCTCGCTGTTGGGAGATCTGTAGTACAGCCCCAACATTGTTACCGCGCCCTTCCTATTTCTGAGCTCTGCCCATATCGTCTCACTGCTGGAGTCCTCCATAGTGCCCTCCTTCAGCACAGCTGTGATATCCTCTCTGACCAGTAATGCAACTCCTCCACCCCTTTTACCTCCCTCTCTATCCTGCCTGAAGCATCGATATCCTGGGATATTTTGTTGCCAATCATGCCCTTCCCTCAACCAAGTCTCAGTAATAGCAATAACATCATACTCCCGGGTACTAATCCAAGCCCTAAGTTCATCTGCCTTACCTACTACACTTCTTGCATTAAAACAAATGCACCTCAGACCACCAGTCCCTTTGCGTTCATCATCTGCTCCCTGCCTACTCTTCCCCTTCGTCACGCTGACTTCATGTTCTAGTTCCTTACAGGCTTTAGTTACTACCTTCTTACTGCCCACTAACCTCCTCATTTGGTTCCCATCCCCCCCTGCCACATTAATTTAAACCCCCCCAACAGCGTTAGCAAAAGCACCCCCAAGGACATTGGTTCCAGTCCAGCCCAGGTGTAGACCGTCTAATTTGTAGTAGTCCCACCTCCCCCAGAACCGGTTCCAAATGTCCCAAAAGACTGAACCCCTCCCTCCTGCACCATCTCTCAAGCCACGCATTCATCCTGCCCATTCTTTCATTTCTTTCAAACCACTGTATTGTACTGTTGTATTGTTACATGCCTGGGCTTGTCCCTGCTTGCTCCGCCTGTGGCTCCTCCCCTCGGGCTCATGTATAAAGGTGGCCAATCTCCAGCCCTGCCCTCATTCTGGGACCAGCAGATGTCTTCAAACTGATTAAAGTCACATTTTTTTCTCCCGACTCCTCGTCTGACATCAATTGATGGTACATCAGGGATGTTTTACAAATTTAAAATCACAATGTAAGTGCCAAGTGTAGTGCTTCTATTTGCAGCACGAGCCCATTGCTGTCACCTCCGAGAAATTGCCAGTTTAATATTGGCTTGTTTTGCGGGACCTTTTCTCTTTCGTGGAGATGGAAGTCTTGCTGGCAAAACCCAACATTTGTTGCCCATCCCTAATTGCTCTCAAAGGTTGGAGGTGAGCCACCTTCTCAAACCATTCTTGTGGCGTAGGTAGGCCCATGTTGGGGAAGAAGTTTGAGGATTTTGAAGCACGGTGGCACAGTGGATAGCACTGCTACCTCACAGCACCAGGAACCTGGGTTTGATTCTGGCCTGGGGTGACTGCCGGCTTGGAGTTTTCACTTTCTCCCTGTGTCTACGTGGGTTTCCTCCCACGGTCCAAAGATGTGCAGGTTAGGTGGATTGGCCATGATCAATTGTCCCTCAGTGTCCAAAGGTTGGGTGGGGTTACAGGGATAGGGGAATGGGCCTATGGGTGGCACGGTAGCACAGTGGTTAGCAATGTTGATTCACAGCACCAGAGCCCCAGGTACGATTCCCAGCTTGGGTCACTGTCTGTGGAGTCTGCACGTTCTCCCCGTGTGTGTGGGTTTCCTCCGGGTGCTCTGGTTTCCTCCCACAAGCCCCGAAAGACGTGCTGTTAGGTGAACTGGACATTCTGAATTCTCCCTCTGCGTACCCGAACAGGCACTGGAATGTGGTGACTAGGGGCTTTTCACAGTAACTTCATTGCAGTGTTAATGTAAGCCTGCGTGTGACACTAATAACGACTATTATTATAGGTAGGGTGCTTTTTCAGAGGGTCGATGTAGACTTGATGGGCCAAATGGCTTTTCTGCACTGAAGAGATTCTATGATTTTGACCCAGTGACAGTGAAAGAAGAGGTGTGTGGGTTGTGGGGGAGCTTGTAGCCGATGGTGTTCTTGCTGTCCTTATCCTGCTAGGTGGTAGAAGTCAATGTTTTGAAAGGTGGCTGTCAAAGGAGGCTTGGCGCGTTGCTGTGGACATCTGCTACGAACTAGAGTAGGGTTGACCATCTCGCGTCTTAGCCAGCAGGGAGTGGAGACTTTAACCCTGCCTGGGCTGAAGTTGAACTTTGGTCCCATGTGTATACTAGCCCACTACATCACCCCTGAATTGTATCTTTTGTATACTGATGAAGAAACTGCTGTTGCCTTTAAAGAGTTAGTATGCAGAGAGATTTCTGGCAGGGTTGTGTTCCAGCTTTTGCATCCTGCAACAGAAATTATTCCAGTCCTTGCCCAAGGATACAGACATTACCAATGGGAAAAGGTGAATGTACGATGCTGAAACTGAGGATTAGAACAGTACAGCACTTTTTTAGAAGGGCAGAGCTAGAAAGGAAAAAGGATGTCAAGTTTGGGGCCAGAGTTCGGTCTGCATGAGGTCCAGGGCAGCCTTGCACGCTGACACATGTCTAATAACTACCTTGTAAACATGCAAGTTGGATCTGGTAAGAATTCTCTTTGATTTACGCTTTTTATATATGTTTTGTAATGAGGTTACAGATCTGGTGGCTGACTGCAACCTTTGAAAAACTGAGCAACGGTGCAGCTGAACCAGATAACACTTTTTAATTCCCTGTTCCCTGCTTTATTTGTAAATACTTGACTCAAATTTTCAAATGCCACCATGCCTTATTCATTTGATCAGTCACATTGTTATTTATGCCTTTTTGACAATCTGGGAAGGAGGAGATACTTAATGGGACTTTGCTGTTAGTCACATTACAGCCTTCAGCCGGTTTAGCTCAGTTGGCTGGACAGCTGGTTCATGATGCGGAGAGAGGCCTGCAGCGTGGGTTCAATTCCCATACCGGCTGAGGTTATTCATGAAGGCCCCTCCTTCTCAACGTTGCCCCTTACTTACCCAAGGTGTGGTGATCCTCAGATTAAATCACCACCAGTCAGCTCTCCCTCTCACAGGGGAAAGTAGCCCATGGGTATCTGAGACTATGGCGAGTTAACCTTCACAGTCTTGTCCTATGGGTATTGTACATAAACTCTTGCAGGGAAAGCCCATGAAGGGCTTAATTTGCATTCTCTGTCCCAAATATTATGGGCCTGTATTTTTTTTTCAATATCTGAATTCGTTACATGGTCCTTTTTTAATCTGGGTAGTTGTATAGCAGGCAGACTAAATCATTAAGTGGGTTACACTCAGTTACTTTATTCTGTTTTGGAAACTTTGCACCTTTCAAGGTCCAGTGTTAGTTCTTAGTGTAGCTCAGGCCATTCCCTGCATACTATCCAATTCCACTGTGGTTGTCAAGCAGCATTAAAAGGATTATTTTATCTTCCATTTAAACAGGGACACAGTAGAATTCTTTTGATAGAGATGTACCATATATTCCATCTTGTACACAATCAGTACTTTGGCAGCAGGAACCGATCTGAAAGAAATACGTCTTTGCTTTATTCCTCTGCTTTTGTGTAGCAATTCTTCCAGAATGTTCTTATCTGCAGCTCCATTTTCTGACATTCTATGATTTCAATGTAACTCTCTGATGTGCTGACGTGTTTAATTTCTGATGCAGAAATGAGGTGCCTCGGTTCATTGTTGACGAGTGCAGCTCATTGGATCCTCAGTCAAGTGCTGCTAAACAGATGGGCGGCACAGTGGTTAGCACTGCTGCCTCACAGCGCCGAGGTCCCAGGTTCGATCCCGGCCCCGGGTCACTGTGTGGAGTTTGCACATTCTCCCCGTGTCTGCGTGGGCTTCACCATCACAACCCAAAAAGATGTGCAGGGTAGGTGGATTGGCCACGCGAAATTGACCCTTATTGGGGGAAAAAAAGAATTGTTTACTCCAAATTTATTTTTTAAAAGTCTTGATGAACAGGTTTGCTGGACTCTGTTGCATTGTCCTCTCTTGTTGTGGGTAATCCTAACGAGGAATAGCAGCATCCCGTCTGTTGTATTTCGAGGCAAGCAATGAGGCAGTGTTTAACTCAGAACTATATACACGGAACAGTACTAAACACAGCGCTAAAACGTTGAATATATTAAAGAGGTGGCTGGATATAGCACTTGGGGAGAATGGGATAAAAGGCTATGGGGAGAAAGCAGGATTAGGCTATTGAGTTGGATGATCAGCCATGATCGTGACGAATGGCGGAGCAGGCTCAATGGGCCAAAAGGCCTCCTCCTGCTCCTATCTTCTATGTCTTGTTCCCACGACTAACTCTGACCAAGACCCTACAACCAGATCTGCACCTAAACGCCTGATAGGCTAACACTCACGTGCTCTATCCCCATGGGCTCGGGGCCTGTCATGTGGCCCACAATGTATTATCCCTTAAAGGGGCCACACAACCACACTATCCACGCCAACATATACCATGTGATTTGGCACTGAATTATGCGCACTAGATATGTTTCCCATTTTGGTTCTCTAGTCTCTGTTGAACTGAGGGATTTTATCCAGTGCAGCAGCAGAGATGTGATAGTAGGTCACCATGTCAGTGGTGAAGGAGAAGAGCAAAATCGGTCAGGGTTCTCACTCCCTGATCACTATTTAGTAACTCCTTGTGGAAGGTGCACATTAAGCGAAAATCAGGCTTTTGCGTGCTGTTTTTGTTTGGCAGTAGAATAGTCCATAATATCCACCACACCCATTCCCCTGCCCCACATGAATTTGACTATCCAGAGAAATGTATGAGAAATAGTGTGTGAGATGGGGGAGGATCAGTTAGCCTGCTGCTTCCACAGTTGATTGATGTGATCAACTTTTGCATCACCTGAGAAGAGTCCCCTGGAAACCCCAGAATACCTAGACTTCTTTGCTATGTTACATGTCCAAGGGCAGTGGGCTTTCTTGACCGACATCAACATCAGAGCAGCACAGGAATCATTGAGTTGCTTCACAGCAATATTCTGGTCTGTTGGAACAATAATTAAAAGCAAAGTGCTCCGGAGGATGCTGGAAATCTGAAATAAAAACAAAATGCCGGAGAAGCTCACCATTAACTCTCCACGGATGATGCCAAACCTGAGTATTTCCAGCACTTTGTTTACCTCAGTACGGTGATGTAGTGGTTATGATATTGGACTAGCAACCCAGGGATTGAGAATTGAACTTGCGCTATAGTAAATTATTAGTAATGTGCAGACTGATGCCAGGAAACAAAAATCACTCTTCAGCTGTTGGGTTGTCATGGAAAAACCAACTGATCTATCTATTATAATGCTTACAGATATTAAATCTTCTGATTTTGCTTAACAACCCCACCCACCACCACTCGGCGGTATATTTGGTTCAAGCCTGCACTAGGCCCCATTCTCCAGCCCTCTTTATGGTAATGTTCTTCAGTCTACATTATTGGGACGCCCTTGTCTTGATTTCAGGAAGTTCTGTTTGCCAAACTATGAGAGCTCGTCTTGCGATGCTGAATGCAGCTTTTTGCTAAAATGGTGCTGTCATGGGTTATTCATTGTGGATCTGATGACATAATGGTTTCAGTTCTAAATCTTGGCTGTGGTATGAGAAAGCAGGAGGAAGGGTGGTGTTGAGTGGTGCTGCAGAAATAATTCCCTTCACTTCTGTTTTGCTTGACACTTCTTTTCCACGGGTGGGAGATGATTGGTTTCTGCACATCACGGATCCCATCCTGGGGCTGACCAATATCAAACTGCCTGAAGCTTGCTCTTGTGGTTTGCAATTTGTTCATCGGTAACTCTCGCCCCTCTTTTACCTCTTTGAGGTACACAGATGTAATGTGATAATTTTTCATTCAAAGGTTTGCTTCCTTTCACTTTAAAGTTCACCAGTTACAATTCCGATTTTGTTTTCTGAACACCAGTTTCCTGTGTTCCTGCAAAAAATGATGCCAATTCTTCCCATCTTTTGTTTTGGGTCTGACTCCATCACTGAGACATGTGATAAATTTGTGATTATAGAGTTTTTCATCCTGCCTGCCCCTCCCTTTATAATAGGGGAAACTATTGCTTGGGGGTCAACTGTACATAATAATTGGTGATGTCCTCCCAAGACACACACTGGCGTTCCTTTCACATTGAGGACACCTTCCACAGTGAAGTGTGGCATTACCACTGTGATAAATGGGGTAGATTTTGATCTAGTTCCAAACTGGGCATCCGTGAGACACTGTGGGTCATCCACAGGATTGTATTCAACCACAGTCTGTAATCTCATGGCCCAGCATATCTCCTACTCTACCACTACCACCAAGCCAGCGGATCAGCCCTGTACAATGACGAGTGCAGGAGGTCAGACCAGATGCGGCACCAGGCATACCTAAGTGAGTCGGCCTGCTGAAGCTACAACACAGGCCTACTCGTGTGCCAAACAGCATAAGCAGCAAGTGATAGACAGAGCTAAGCAATTCCACAACCAACAGATCAGGTCCAAGCTCTGTAGTCCGGCCACATCCTGTTGTGAATGGTGATGGACAATTAAATAACTCGCAGGAGGAGGAGGCTCCACAAATATCCCATCCTCAATGATGGAGGAGCCCAGCACACCCATGCAAAAGACAAGACTGAAGCATTTGCAACCATCTTCAGCCAGAAGTGCCAAGTGGATGATTCAACTCTCCGTTGATTTGGAGTCATACCTAGCACAAAGGTAGAAGGTTGTGTATGATGGCGGTCAATCATCTCAGTCCCAGGACATCATTGCAGGTGTTCCTCAGGGCAGTGTCCTGGGCCCAACCATTTTCAGCTGCTTCATCAATGAGCTTCCCTCCTATCATAAGTGCGGATGTTTGCCGATGATTATATGTTCAGCATTTGCAAGGCCTCTGATACAGAAGCAGTCTGTGTCCATGTGCAGCAAAACCTGGACAACATTCAGGCTTGGCCGCTATGTGGCACATAACATTCGTGCAACAGACGTCTCAGGTGATGACCATCTCCCAACAAGAGATGATCTAGCCACTTCCCCTTGACATTCAATGGTATTAGCATTGCTGAATCCTCACTGTCAACATCCTGGGGGTTACCATTGACCAGAAACTGAACTGGACTAGCCATATAAATACTGTGGCTACAGGAGAAGGTCAGAGGCTGGGAATTCTACAGTGAGTAACTCACCTTCTGACACAAGTCAGGAATGTGATGGAATACTCGCTGCTTTCCTGGATGAGTGCAGCTCCAACAACACTCAAGAAGCTCAACACCATCCAGGAGAAAGCAGTTTGCTTTACTGGCATCCCATCCACCAAACCTCAACATTCTCTCCCTCCACCACAGATGCACAGTGGCAGCCGTGTGCACCATCTGCAAGATGCACTACAACTGACCAAGGCACGGTAGCACAGTGGGTAGCACTGTTGCTTCACGCGCCAGGATCCCAGGTCCGATTCCTGGCTTGGGTCACTGTCTGTGCGGAGTCTGCATGTTCTCTCCGTGTCTGCGTGGGTTTCCTCCGGGTGCTCCAGTTTCCTCTCCAGTCCCGATAGATATGCTGTTAGGTGAATTGGACATTCTGAATTCTCCCTCTGTGTACCCGAACAGGCGCCGGAATGTGGCAACTAGGGGATTTTCACAGTAACTTCGTTGCAGTGTTAATGTAAGCCTACTTGTGACAATAATGATTATTATTATTATTATTATTAAAACCCATGATCTTTACCACCTCGAAGGGCAAGGGCAGCAGATGCATGGGAACACCACCGCCTGCCATTCCTTCACTTGTTGGGACAAAATCCTGGAACTGCTCTCACAGCACTGCAGCTGTTTCTGCAACACTTTGTCTGCAGCGGTTCAAGACCAACATCTCCAGGGCAATTAGGGATGGACAAGAAATGCTGGTCTAGCCAAAAATGCAGCAGCATCCCATGCACGAATAAATAAAAAAGAAATGGGTCTTTATGTTGCTCCTCGGTGAACTGGGGCCATAAACGCACTCTGCATAAACTCCATAGCCTGTCAGATGCATAGGAAAGTTGTGACAAAGATACTCAAACTGTTCCATCCCCTCGCAGTTCATGCTAGTAGTCTCTGCCTCTCATTCCCTCGTCCTCACTTGACTTCCATTGCACATTATAGATGGAAACTGCTGACTAGGCAATGCTGTTTCCAGCCCACAGCATGTGATAGAGTTTGTTCGGTGTGCCAGCTCTCCTTTCCCCAAAGAACAGCAGCACAAGGGAGGCCTGCAGCCAGGTGCGGTACTGAACATTATTTGCAAAAGTGGGTACTGACTCCGAAATGCTGACTTGCAGACTTTTTGGCATTCCATATTTTAACTGGAGCCTTTAACCTAAAACCAGTCTACACCTCTGCTAAATGACAGGGGAATGTCGTACAAGCATGCCAAGTACTTTTTCTTATTGTCAGCAGTACCTCTGTTAATAAGATAACTCTGCAAAGATTAGATAGGTATCCGGTTTCTGGTTGCTTCATTTAAAACAGCACTGTTTGTATGTAAGCAAGCCCATTTTGTGCGCAGTTTAATATGGCCAGATTGCACCTTTTCCTCCTCCTTTATTACAGGAGTATCCCAGGCTTTCTGAGCCTGTGCTGATTATCCCCACTGAGAATGGGTTGGTCAGGAAAAATGTCCTTTTGTAAACCTGCCAACTTGTTTTAAGGTATTTTCTTTTTAAATCATTCTCCGAATCTGGACATTGCTGGCATATATATTGCCCAACCCGAGTCTCCCTGTTGGTGAGCCCCGTTTAGTCTTGAACCACAGCTGTCCTAATGGTGAAGATGCTCTCTTCTCTGGAGAAAGAAAGTTGTAGGATTTTCAACCAAGTGTTGATGAAGGATTAACGACGGGTATCCAAGTCTGAATGATGAGAGATGTGGGTGTGATGCTCCCATGCACCTATTGCCCTTGTTCTTCGAGGGATCTACATTTCTAAACCAAATTTAGTCTCCTTCTCTCCTGAAGGTTGCTTGCTGCTATACAGTGATCGAGGTGCCATCAGCCCTCCAGTATCCAATGATCGTTCTTTGTGTGTGAACTTGGACAGTGTCCACAAGCTGTTCAACCCCACAATTTGAGGCCCATCCTTACTTAACACGTCCCAACCAGGAATGGTTATTGTGATCAGGAACAATGAGGAGTTCATTTACCAAGGGGACCTTTGTAACTGAAAAATGAAGGCTTGTTTTTACAGTCATGAACTTTTGATCAATGTTTGTCCTACTTTGTAAATGTTTTCAGTTGAGTAACTAGGGCAGGATCTCTGTCCCATTGCACCCGCCGGCAGCAGGATCCTCCATCCCAGCCAATGGGGTTTCCCATTTGTGGCCACCCCTACGTCGTTGGGAAATCCATGGGCGTGAGTGTGTTGCTGGCAAAATGGAGGATCCCGCCAACAGGGAATCCCGCTCATCCTCTCGGATTCACTAATTTAAAGGGTAGCTGCCTAGGTGCATATCCACGATAAAATCAACACGCCATACGAGGGAATTTTTTGTAGGTGGGTATTTAATAATAATAATCACTTATTGTCGCAAGTCGGCTTCAATGAAGTTACTGAGAAAAGCCCCTAGTCGCCACATTCCGGCGCCTGTTCGGGGATGCCGGTACGGGAATTTAACCTGCACTGCTAGCCTTGTCCTGCATTACAAGCCAGCTGTTTAGCCCACTGTACTAAACCAGCCCCTATTTTACAGGGACAATATCTTCCTACAAAGTGTCATACAACTCTAGGTGAGGGGAGGTGAAAAAATTATTATCGGACTGCATCTTTATTGTGTGTCAAGCAGGGGAAATGTTTTATAAAATGACTAAATAGTCTGAGTAATGTGGATTAAAGTTGGCTTTGGGAGTTTCTTGATCTTTGTATCTGGATTAGCTAATATCCAAATTTGCCGAAAGATAGTCACATTTCCACAGTGATCTTCTGGTCTAGCTGATTTCTATTGTTTGATGCCTATATTTACAGGTTAATTGTGGTGAGAACATTATTTGATGGCTTTTCAAATTCTAGTGTTTGCAGATGGGTGAATGTTGACTATGTATATCATTGTCTGAACCATCAAGGGAAAGGAACATTGCTCCAAGTACAGTGCAAATATGCATTGTCCTGGACCTTGGGAGGGGTGATGTGCATCAAACTGTAGACTAGTATGCCTTGCAATTCCTTTCTGTAATAACTTTGATCTTAGGTGATTAATCAGGTTTTGGGAATCCTTTTTAACAAACAAAATTAAGTTGTAGGATTTTTCTGACATCTGTAGATTTTTGCTTATTGCCTGAAATGGCTAAGGGCAAGTCATTACGTAATGCTTTATCAGAGTCCCATGGCGAAAAGTTAAATCACTGTTGAAGCAATTTCATATTGTGCGAGCCAAGAATACAAGCATCCCATTAGCTTTTTTGATTGTTTTCTGCACTTGTTCATGGCATTTTAAGGATCTACGCACCTGAACTCTCGAGTCTCTGGGTATCCCCTGTACCTCACCTCTTTCTGTTTGGAAAGTACTTTGCTCTATCCTTTTTTGGACCAAAATGGATCACCTCAAATTTGTCCATTCACCTAGTCTGTCACTATCTCCTTGCAATTTTATGCTATCGTCTTGATTGTCTACAATGCCACCTACCTTTGTATCTTCAGCACATTTGGATATATGACTTTCCATGCCATCATCCAAGTCATTAAAGAATAATTGAGGTCCCAACACAGATCTATGTGGTACACCACAAGTCACCTCCTGCCAAGTCGAATAATTACCCATTATCCCCACTCTCTGTCGCCTGCCACTCAACCAATTTCCTAACCACATTAATAATTTGCCCTCAACACCATGGACTTCCACCTTGGTTTTCTTTTGTTCTTTAATTTAGAGTACCCAATTCATTTTTTTCCAATTAAGGGGCAATTTAATGTGCCCAGTCCACCTACCTTGCACACCTTTGTGTCGTGGGGGCGAAACCCATGCAAACACGCGGAAAATGTGCAAACTCCACACGGACAGTGACCCAGAGCTGGGATAGAACCTGGAACCTCGGTACCGTGAGACTGCAGTGCTAACCACTGCGCCACTGTGCTGCCCTTCTTCCACCTTGGTTAACAGTCTCTTATGTGGGACTTTATCAAATTCCTTCTGGAAGTCCCTAAAAATAATATCTATAGACATTCCACTGCCCACTACATTAGTCAGCTCTTCAAAGAATTCAAAATCAGGCATGATCTTCCCTTCACAAATCCATGCTGGCTCTCCCTGAAGTTTTTCGAGGTGTTCAGTTACCCCCATCCCTGATTACAGATGCCAGCAATTTCTCCACCACAGATGTTCAGCTAACCGGGGGGGGGGGGGTGATTGGGGGGGGGGGGGGGGGGGGGGGGGTGATGGGTTGGGTTCCTAGAAGGGAGGGGGTGCTGAAAGAAGGCTTTGGGGGGCCTGAAGCCTACTTGCGACAATAAATGATTATAGCAGGGTGTCCTCACTTGGGGTGTATAGGATAGTGTCCATGTGTGTTGAGGTGACATTGCCCATGGGTTGGGGGGTGTGGGCGGTTTGAGGGACCCACAAGCTCACTTAGAGTTCGGGGCACCTTTTCAGAATGGCGGCCCGATCATGGAGTTCAGCTCCCCAGTGCTAAAAAAAATTTGAAGTGTGGGCTAAACCAGTGAGAAATTCCTAGGGTGGGGAATTCACCGGCAGAGCTGGTGGGAAATTCCCTGAAAAACCCACTACAAATTAAGTTAGAAATTTTTTGGGAGAATCGCACCCATAATAATTGTTCAACATGTCTGCCATTTCTCTATTATCACTGACAGTATCGCCATTTTCAGCTTTTACTGGGCCTACATTGCTCTTCACCACCCGCTTTCCCTTTATATAACTATGAAATGTCGTCTTATGATTTTGGTGTCCATTGCAACTTTCTTTTCCTAATTCCTTTTAGTAGCTCTTATAAGCTGCTTTGTGACATTTTGCTGGTCTTTGTATCTATCCCACTCGTCCGCATCTGTGTGATGTTTTGAATTTGTAAGCCCTTTCTTTCAGTTTTATGCTGTCCCTAACCTCTTTAGTTGTCCATGGCTGTTATTTTTTGTGAAATGGAGCCTTTTCCCTCTGGTATGTACTGGCTCTGTATCTTAATATTCTCCACTGATCTTCAGTCGTTTGAACCATTAATAGATCTCCCCAGTTTACCGTGGACAGTCTCTGTCTCATCCTGTTAAAGCCAGCCTTACCCAAGTCTACAATTCTGGTATCAGAATCGTACTTTTTTGCTACACTGAATTTAATCATGTTGTGATCACTATTTGATAAATGTTTACGCACAGTTAGGCTGTTATTAAATTCAGCTCATTACTCATAACTAAATCTAATATTGCCTGTTCACCTTGTTACTCCAGAAATTCACTGCCTTTCTGACAAGTGTTTGTCTGCCTCTCCCAATCTGTGTAAATTGAAATCCCCCATTAATACTGCTCTGCCTTTATACAATCTAGCTCCTCAGAACTGCTACCAGGGGGTCGGTACACAACACCCATTACAGTTTTAGATCCTTTTTTGTTCCTCAGTTCCACCCATATAGTCTCCACAGGATGCTTTCCCCTCATTATATCCTCCCTCACCATTGAGATGGTAGTATTTCTGATCGGTAAGGCTACTCCACCCACTCTGCCGTCTTCTCTGTCCCTCCTATAAACTTTATCACCAGGTATGTTTAGTTTCCAGTCCCCACCATCCTGCGGCCATGTCTCTGTAATAGCAACTACATCATCATCTTCAATATGCATTAACGCCTGCAGCTCATCCTTACACTCCGTGAATAAGTATATAGAACTCTTAATTGGGCTATACCCCCTAACCTGTCCCTCAGCACTGATGCTTTATTCGCTTGTTTATTATTTCTCTTCTGGTTTAACCGTATACTTGTAGTTTTGCCTTTAGCTGCAGTTCCAGAAGTTGGGCTCCTGGCTATTTCTTTACTCTCTGCCCTGCTACTTGTTTTGGAACTGTACTGACTTCCCCTGAGGCCTCTTTCTCTCTTTTCCCCCCCCCCCTCCCCCCACACACATCCATTTGACAGTTTAAAGTCCTTCTCACCACCCTATTTATCCTTTCCGATTTACTGCATATTCGGAGTGAGCAAGAAATGCTGTGAATACCGCCCTGTGTTTTTTGGCATGTAATATCGAGATAAAAGGGGGAATATCGATGCTGTCCCACTCTCCGCATTCATATGGGTTGTAATTTTCAAGTAACAAGATTCTCAAAGCCAGCAAAGTGTGCCCATAGGCAGAAGGAAAGCTGGGTGCGATGAGGGAAGAATATGAAATGATTGGAAAATTGTGTTTTAGAAGAAACCTAATTAAACCACACGTATGAGTGCAGCATTAGACCTCTGCTTTGAAGAGTGTTCACATCCTGTCTGTCGTGTCATACATCCTAGAAGGTCCCTGGTCTTTTGCCAATCTATTAACCAGGTCTTCGCTGCAACTGCTGCCAACATTTGTTTCTGAATAATTTCCTGTAAAATGCTATAATTTTAGGTAAGGTGTGCTGTACGCAATGTAAAGACAGTTCATTTCCTGTTGTGCATGTGGCCTTGCAAGCAGCTGTTTTTATAGTTTTATTTTTCACAACTTGATGTGGAGTCAGGAGGAACAGGGACTCTTGCTCTGCCTCGCTTACAAGGGCTACAAGCAGCCACTTTTTTTTAAAAATAATTTTTATTTGAATTTTTTACAGAAAATATAAAAATATAACAACAAGTATAGCAACAAGCAGTAATATGCAACTAACAGCCCCATAACACCCACAATTCCCCCCATACCGTAACATCACATGTATCACACTCCTCCCACCCCCCAACAAGAGAACTTAACCATAAATTAAAATTAAATAAATCAAATTTAAATAAAATAAGCAAACATAATCAACGTTCCCCCCCCCCCCACTCCCCCAGGTTGCTGCTGCTACTGTCCCAGTACCATATCGTTGAGCCAGAAAGTCGAGGAAAGGTTGCCACCGTTTAAAGAACCCTTGCACCGATCCTCTCAGGGCGAATTTGACCTTCTCAAGCTTAATGAAGCCCGCCATGTCATTGATCCAGGTCTCCACGCTTGGGGGCCTCGCGTCCTTCCATTGTAGCAAAATCCTTCGCCGGGCTACTAGGGACGCAAAGGCCAGCACACCGGCCTCTTTCGCCTCCTGCACTCCCGGCTCTACCCCAACCCCAAAGATCGCGAGTCCCCATCCTGGCTTGACCCTGGATCCCACCACCCTTGACACCGTCCTCGCCACCCCCTTCCAGAACTCCTCCAATGCCGGGCATGCCCAGAACATATGGGCATGGTTCGCTGGACTCCCCGAGCACCTGACACACGTATCTTCACCCCCAAAGAACCTACTCATCCTCGTCCCAGTCATGTGGGCCCTATGCAGCACCTTGAATTGAATGAGGCTAAGCCGCGCACACGAGGAGGAAGAATTTACCCTCTCCAGTGCATCAGCCCATGTCCCGTCTTCGATCTGTTCCCCCTCCCACTTCGTTTTCAGCTCCTCTACTGACGCCTCTTCCACCTCCTGCATAAGCTTGTAGATATCGGATATCTTCCCCTCCCCGACCCAGACCCCCGAGAGCACCCTGTCACTCACCCCCCTCGCGGGGAGCGCAGGGAATCCCTCCACCTGCCGTCTAGCAAATGCCTTTACCTGCAGATATCTAAACATGTTTCCCGGCGGGAGCCCAAATTTCTCCTCCAACTCACCCAGGCTCGCAAACCTTCCGTCGATAAACAGGTCCCTCAGCTGTCTAATGCCCGCTCTACACCATCCCTGAAATCCCCCATCCGTGTTCCCCGGGACGAACCTATGGTTCCCCCTTAACGGAGCCTCCATCGAGCCCCCCACTTCTCCCCTATGTCGCCTCCACTGCCCTGGGTAGTCTTGAGGGTAGTCGCCACCACCGGACTCGTGGTATACCTCGTGGGAGGGAGTGGCCACGGCGCCGTTACCAGGGCCCCCAGGCTTGTATCCCCACAGGACGCTCTCTCCATCCGTTTCCATGCTGCCCCCTCCCCCTCCATCACCCACTTACGCACCATCGACACGTTGGCCGCCCAGTAGTACCCCGAGAGGTTGGGCAACGCCAGCCCCCCCCCCATCTCTACTCCGCTCCAAGAAGACCCTCTTCACCCTCGGGGTGCCATGCGCCCAAACAAATCCCATGATGCTGCTGGTCACCCTTTTAAAAAAGGCCCTAGGGATAAAGATGGGCAAGCACTGGAAGGGGAACAAGAACCTCGGGAGAACCGTCATTTTGACGGATTGCACTCTGCCCGCCAGCGATAGCGGCACCATGTCCCACCTTTTAAATTCCTCCTCCATCTGTTCCACTAGTCTAGTGAAGTTAAGCTTATGAAGAGCCCCCCAACTCCTGGCCACCTGCACCCCCAGGTACCTGAAACTCTTCACTGCCCTCCTGAAGGGGAGCCTCCCAATTCCCTCCTCCTGATCTCCCGGGTGCACTACAAATACCTCGCTCTTTCCTAAGTTTAGCTTATAGCCGAGAAGCCCCCAAATTCCGCTAACAGCTCCATCACCCCCGGCATTCCCCCCTCTGGGTCCGCCACATATAACAGCAGGTCGTCCGCATACAGCGATAACCGGTGCTCCTCCCCACCCCGCACCAGACCCCTCCATTTCCCTGACTCCCTCAACGCCATGGCCAGCGGTTCAATCGCCAGTGCAAAGAGCAAGGGGGACAGGGGGCACCCCTGCCTGGTCCCACGATAGAACGAGCAGCCACTTTTAATTGCTCCACCCATTGTCCCCCACCACCACAGCTGGACTTGCCTGAGGGCCAATGCCAATGAGGCAAGCAGCCCAAAATTCATCTTGTTGAAATGGGCAAGCAACGGCTTGGAGACTGGCACCAGCAGTTCACATGAATAATTGAAATAAGGCCTAATTTCAAATGAGCCTCCGGCCTTGCAGTTGGGGCATAATTCTGCTGAACCTGGTTCTGTACCTGAAAATGGGCCAGAACTGATTTCTACCCCTTAGTGTATTTGCCATCTGAAGCAGGACTCTGTCCATTCTGAATATGCTGCTGATTTAAGCCCAAGTCCCTGTTGGATGGATTAGTAAAGATACTGTTCAGTCCAATGTGGTACTGAGCCAATCGTAAATCCCAGGTTTAATCTCCAGTCAGCACAAGTTAGCTGATCCCAAACTGGAGAAGCCGTCAATGTGCTCCGATTAAATTTAGTGTGCCTGTGTTGTGAAAAGAAGAAAATCAGTCCGACAGTAATGGATAGTGCATGGGAGAGGATAAAAAGGACTTGGTGATGCCCACGTAATGGAATAGATTGTCGATACTCTGTTGCTATTTACATATGAACAAAAGCACATGGTAACATTGGAGGGCAACCGACACTTGCAAAGTGTCTATACCATCAGGACAGGGGGGGGGAGAAGATGGGGATTGGAACGATTGGTGATGACTAATTTAAATTATCATTCTTCTTCCAGGTCGCTGCATTTAAGCTTTGGGAAAAGAAAAAAACTGGAGCGGCCTTCTGCTGGGCAAGCTTCACCGTGAATAAAACTGATCAGCTTTAAAGGAAACCTGGAAATCTCAGTGTTGCTAGTGTTCAGAAACATTTAATCAACAACCATGAGGCTGTTTTTTAGGAAACGCTTTGGTCCAGTCAAACTTGCCATGGTCAGTATAATATTCATGATCTTTATATTCATCCTTCAAAGAGATATTGTCAAACGAAGCCCAAAGAATGACTCTTGGTTTAAAGACTTGTCAGGTGGGAAAGACCGCATGCTGGGAATTATGCTTGGAGCGGTGAACAATATCCGAGATTCAATGCCCAAGTTTCAGATCATTGCCCCAGATCGAGGCCAAGAGCCTGTTGATGACAGCAAGTCCTGTTTGTCAGGGTTTTACACCGGGGCAGAACTGAAGATCTTTCTCCCTCGTCCTCCTGAGGATCCCAATGCACCTGGTGCTGATGCAAAGGCATTCCATACGGACAATCTCTCAACAGAACAACAGGAGGAGAAAACGCGCAGCTTTGAGAAACACTGTTTCAATGCCTACGCCAGCGACCGCATCTCCTTACACAGGACCCTTGGACCAGACACGCGGCCTCCAGAGTAGGAGATCAATATTCCCATTTGATCGAGTTGTTGAGATTGGGGTTCTGGGGTTTTTATTGGTAAATTTTTGTGTTCATTAACGTGAAGAACATTGGTGCTGGGAAATGAAAAATGTTCCATTTTCGGGCACCTAGACTCAGCTTTAAGCACTCGAAGGTACAAAAGCTCCCTCTATAACGTCTGGGCTTTTTAAGTGGCCCCCAGTGCAATAATACTCGCACCGACTATCCTTCAAAGCCCTGAGGTGAGATTTCCATTTCAGCATAGGGTTGATTTACTGCTGTTGATGTATGCCAGCCACGAGTGGGTTTCAGACTACCCAAACTCTTCTCCTGTCGGGCCCTTGCAGCCTTTAGATTAGGCTAGGCTGACCCAGTAGCTGTCTATAGGAGCTTCTGCAGTTAGAGGCCAGTTGATTCTCCTTTCTTTCAGGGAAATGCGTGGGGACCATCTCTGTCTTCGGTGATGGCCTGTTTACTACCATGGGTGAGATGCCAGAATGCTTCCTAGTGCATCTCCACATATTTTAGTTTTTATTTGATTAAATTCTTGTGTTTCACAGATAGTAGAGGTGTGGTGCAACCTCAAAGCAAGAGAAAACCATTTATTTTATTCCATGGAGAGTTGTGCCAATATAAAGATACTCTGCTTATCGAAATAGAGTTGCAATCAGTCCATTCAATACTTTGCATTGTATTGCACCCAGTCGCAATGGAAGTTGCCATTTTTGAACAGTTCTACGGCGCTGAGGACCCGCGTTCGAATCCCGACTCTGGGTCACTGTCCGTGAGGAGTTTGCACATTCTCCCCGTGTCTGCGTGGGTTTCACCCCCACAACCCAAAAGATGTGCAGGGTAGGTGGGTTGGCCATGCTCAATTGCCCCTTAATTGGAAAAAATAATTGGGTACTCTAAATTTAAAAAAATAAATAAATAAATAAAAAATTTTGAACAGTTAATTTTCCATTTGCTAAGTCCAGGTATAATCCTTTTTATGGGGCTTTAAAAAATAAACTCCAGGTTTCCTGTTCTACCATTCCTTACCTTCAGTCTCCCTCTGATGACATTGTTGACCAGAAGGATCTGTGCCCCAGAGAATTTCCATTGTTTTAATGTATGGGGAGGCAGACATTCAGTCAGTGTAAAAACGCACCCCCAGAAAACACTGCTGTGAGGTATTGCCTAGCTTTGGTAATGCAGACATACCAAGGTCAATAAGACTAGTACACTTGATCTAGGTGATGACACCCATGTCATACTGGAGTGAGGTCCCATCATTTGGCTGAGACATTTAAATAAGGACCTATCTGTCCCCGTGTGGTGGGTGGGTGGACCCAATGGCACTGCGGCAGAGTTCTACTTCTCGGTATGCTGTGCCTGATTGTGATGTTGACCCTCCGACCTAGATTGTTCAATTGGTGTTGTTTTGATGCTTGTGTTGATCAGTTTTTAAATTAATGGGTTAACACTGGTGTTAAAATATCACCAATTTGGAAAATCTACACTTGGCGCATGAGATGGAACGGAAAGTGCTCCATTTTGTCGCACTAATACCTCTCGCCTGGGGTGTAAAATTCACAATGGAAAATGAGGATGTCTTGTGAAATATTGGCAGGGTCTCTCAAATCTTTTGAATTATCTTATACAGGTGCATTGAACAAAGATTCAAGCGTTGCCCTCCTCTACCTTCAACCAGTGTGATTATAGTATTCCATAATGAGGCCTGGTCCGCCTTGTTAAGGACTGTGTACAGTGTGATGCATACCTCTCCAGCCATACTCCTAAAGGAAATCCTATTGGTGGATGATGCCAGCACAGATGGTGAGTGCTTAACAATTCCAAGAACACTGCTGCATTTGAAGTACCTTGTGCTCGTGGTCAAAACAGAGAACTTTAATTTTTAAAAATGGAATATTAACCTTTTACTGGGTTTAGTCGGGGCTCTGTTTCCCATAGCTGGTCTATCATAATCGTCCAGCAAAAATGAATGAACCTACGAGTTAGTCTGGGAAAGAGAATTCCACAGACTAATGACCTTCAGAGAAAAGAAAATCTCCCATCTCAGTCTTATATGGGAGAGCCCCTTATTGTTAAACTGTGTCTCCTAGTTCTAGTCTCTCCACCCTGCCAAGTCCCCTCAGGATCTGAGGTGTTTCAATAAGACCACCTCTCATCCTTCTCTACTTCAACGGATACAGGTCCAACCTTTCTTCGTGAGACAACTCTCTCATCCCAGGAATCAGTTGAGTGAAGCTTCTCTGAGCTGCATAGAGACCAATACTGTTGGACCACGTCTGGAGTGCTGAGGTCCTGTTCAACTGTAGCAAAGCTTCCTCACTTTTATATCCAATAAACAACAGCATTCCATTTGTCTTCCTAATCACTTTGCTGGACTGCATACTCAAAGTGGGCAAGTTCACATTTTGCCAGATACTTTTGAAGCCTTCCCTTCTCTGACCATGGCACCTGCAACATTTCCAGTGGGTCAGTGGATGTATACATTCCCGAGTCTCTCTTAATAATTTAATCCCTTATCTCTGGTAACATTCAAGTGTATCTACATTGTACCTGTTCCATTTCTTTTATATCCTTGTTAGAATTGGGTGCCAAAACGCTCAACACTCCAACTGCAGTCTGATTAAGGTCTTGTACATGTTCAACATCATCTACAAATTTACTGTCTGGGACAGGCTGGATGAACTGTCTTCTCCTGTCTGTCAAATTTCTGCATTCTCTATTTTTGCATAGGAAACAAAGGAGTCTGTCTGTCTGTTTTATTGCTGTCTGTCTGTTTTATTGCTGTATCTACTTCTGCTGACTCTTGAGTAATGACCTGTACATCTGCACTGCATCCATTTAAAATCTTAATGTACAAGATCTGCTTTCTTCTCTTATTCTTGCTTCCAAAAATGCCCTTGGACTTTTAGAACATAGAACATAGAACAGTACAGCACAGAACAGGCCCTTCGGCCCTCGATGTTGTGCCGAGCCATGATCACCCTACTCAAACCCACGTATCCACCCCATACCCGCAACCCAACAACCCCCCCTTAACCTTACTTTTTTTATTAGGACACTACGGGCAATTTATCATGGCCAATCCACCTAACCCGCACATCTTTGGACTGTGGGAGGAAACCGGAGCACCCGGAGGAAACCCACGCACACAGGGGGAGGATGTGCAGACTCCACACAGACAGTGACCCAGCCGGGAATCGAACCTGGGACCCTAGAGCTGTGAAGCATTTATGCTAACCACCATGCTACCATGCTACCCTGCTGCCCATAAACATAGGAACATAGGAATAGGACTTTTAGGATCAGCAGGAACAGGAGGAGGCCAATCAGCCCTTCGAGCCTGTCCTGCTATTCAATTAGATCAAGGCTGATCTGTGGCCTAACTCCACATACCTTTTGAAATGAATAACTGATGTAGCTTCAACTGCTGTTTTGTGTGAAAAAGTTCCAAACTTCTAATGCCCTTTGAGTGAATAGGTGCTTCCTAACATCTCCCCTGAATGGTCTGGCCCTAATTTTTAGAATATGTCCCCTAGTTTCAGAATCCCCAACCAGTGGAAATAATTTATCTTTATCTACCCTGTCAGATGCCATCTCCACCTCTAATGCAGCGATCCGGTCGCTCTGGTGTGTTGAGGCCTTCTCTGGCTCTCTTAAGATTGCGTCCTGGCTTTCCAGCTGCCTTTCCCAGAGCCACTTGCAGGGTAATCAGCGCATCTGCCACCGCCACCTTGACTGTTGCCCTCATCTCCATCTTAATGGCTTCATCCAGCTCCTGGAGTTCCTGTGTGAGGAATTCCCTCCATCCATCCGGGAAGGGGAGGGGGTGCTGTGCTCTGCCTGGTGGTCTGTCTTGTTAGGTGCCGCTGTCTCGCCTCGCTGTCTCGCTGCTTTTGTTGCCTTTTCCGTCCTTTCGGACCCTGGAGCTGTTGCTGCTTGGTATGTTTTGTCCTGATGGTGTTGGAGGAGGGTGAGGGGTGTTTTCTCCCAATATTAGTGGGCTATTTTGGGCTTAAAGTGCCTTTTTCCAAGTTTTCAGGAGGATAGCCACCTTTCGTGTGTCCACTCAACACATCCCCATCACCAGAAGTCAACCTTCTAAATTCCAACGAAAACAGGCCCAATTCGTGGAATCTCCTCGTAATTTAACCCCGGTAGTCCAGGTATCATTTTTGTAAACCTATGTTGCTCTCCCTCCAAGGCCAAAATATCCTTCCCAAGGTGTGGTGCCCAGAACTGCTCACAGTGACTCCAAGTGGGGGTCTAACCAGGGTTTTGTAAAACTGCAGCATAACATCTGTGTCTTTATATTCCAATCCTCTCGAAATAAAGGCCAACATTCCATTAGCCTTTTTGATTATTTTTGGCATTTTAAGGATCTATGCACCTTGGGCATCCACTGTACCTAACCTCTTTCCATTTAGAAAGCTCTGTCCTTTTTTGGTCCAAAATTGATCACCTCACACTTGCTTACATTGAATTCCATCTGCCTCAATTTTGCCCATTCACCTAGTCTGCCAATATTTCCATGCAATTTTATGCTATCATCTACAATGCCGCCTAACTTTGTATCATCAGCAAATTTGTAGTTACCCTTCTTCATTTGAGGGAATACTGCCGACTGATCAAAAAAGCATTTTGGGTCAAATGGCCTTTTACTTCTCCTGTATTTTTTTCTTGAATTGCTGTTAATGCTGGCGGTAGTTGCAAAAGTGGAACATCGTTCTGTTCCCGAGCATTGACTCCACTATCCTTGACACACACACAACTCCAGTTGTTGGCACTGCTGGGGAGTCCCAGATATGAGGGGAATTCTGAAAACTCTGCTTCAAGCTTGCTCTGCATGATGTCCCCCACCCCACAAACTGGCCACTTTCTCTTTCCCGATACAAACCTTTCCACTCTCTGGTGTGATCGTTGCAATGTTTCCATACAAACTGGATGGATTTTGTTTTTAAGAGTGTACATAAAATATTTAAAAGATACACAGGAGACTGATCAGATGCTGGGAGTCGTGTGTCACCTAAGCTCAGAACAGCCTTGAGCGCTGTTCGCAGTGGATGGAGAATAGAGGTTGTACAGCTGGGGGATGAACCTTTCCTGCTCTTCCCCCGCCTCCCCCCCCAAGCAAACAAGATGCTCGGACCTCAGATGTACTGTCTCTCACATCCTTGGCCGTTATGCAAATACTGTGGGCAGCCAGAAAAGCTCGAGTGACTTCACCGGTTAAGCAATAAAAGCTACATTTCCATCTTTGTTTAGAGTTAGATGAAGCCAGTGCTCTGGCTCACTTGCTGCTCTTTGATCCTTGGAGTGAATAGGGGAAGTGACTGCTGTTGGTTTGTTAACGTCCCACTGATCACCAACTCCTCCCCCAGCCCAGCTGCTTTCCTTTTCACTTGCCAGAATAATGTAACGTGTTGCCAGTTAAATCTGTTTTCAGATTGCAAACATAGCAACACAACTACTCTGGTTGAAACCTGTTGCCGTGCAAAACCTGTTGAGTTCATCCTGCAAATGTACCCTATTTCTTGGGTGATGTGGGGTGGGGGGGGGGGGGGAGGAGAGAAAGAGTCCTTCCAAGTGGTAGTTATATTTTAAACCGTTGCTTTATATGTTGTGAGCTGCAGGCGGTGAATCTTTTCTTGTGTTAATCAAAGGAATATTTGTGCTGGGGAATGGAACATTTTCAGTTTCAAGGAACCAGATGCTTCATTTAAAAACTTCCAGGACAGGTACAGCACGGGTTTGAAATAATAAGATCCCTCTGTACTCCCATCAAATGCTCCCAGGTAACGGGTAACAGAAGGAAGCCATTCCCCTTATTTTGCCTGCTCCCTGATATATACAGCAACTGTTTTTCCTTTCCCCAATAGTTTTCAAGTATTTATCTGCTTTTCTTTTAAAAACTAGATTAAGGGCGGCACGGTGGCACAGTGGTCAGCATTGCTGCCTACGGCGCTGAGGTCCCAGGTTCGAATCCCGGCTCTGGGTCACTGTCCGTGTGGAGTTTGCACATTCTCCCCGTGTCTGCGTGGGTTTCACCCCCACAACCCAAAGATGTGCAGGTTAGGTGGATTGGCCACGTTAAATTGCCCCTTAATTGGAAAAAATAATTGGATATTCTAAATTTTAAAAAAAAGCTAGATTCGATTCTGCTTGTGCCATGTTCATTGTAGAGGATCTTGTGTGCCAAGGACCCTATGCATTTGAAAAATAATTGTCCTAACCTCCCTCCTTCATTATTTTGGGGGTTTATTTTAAATGTGCTGTGCCTGACTGCAGCTGCAGTATAAAAGGAAGCTTTTAATTTGTTTCTTGTGACTGAATCTTAAACTGCTAGGTAAGCAGTTTTATTGATTATAGAACTGATTCCGATTAATAGAACACAAACTGCTGCAGAGAGTTGGAAAATATTTCTGTTTACATGCTTCATTAATCCAATTGCACAGTTAGAGTTCTACCTTTATGTCACTATTTCTAAAGCAGCTTGATTGTTGGACAGGTCTCTGGCAGCTCATTTCTAAATTACTTGATTACATTGCACTTTCACATTTTCATACTTGATCATCTTAAAATGTTCAACATACTTCCCATCACTACGAACCCCATTCGTTGAAAGTGTTGATATTATTGGGCTCCAGTTTAACAGGCTCTGGTTTCTCTTTGGTATCTTGCCCAATGCTGATCCTTATTAGCCATGATGTGGAGATGCCAGCGTTGGACTGGGGTGAGCACAGTAAGAAGTCTTACAACACCAGGTTAAAGTCCAACAGGTTTGATTCAAACACGAGCCTTCGGAGTACTGCTCCTTCCTCAGGTGACCTGAGGAAGGAGTTGCGCTCCGAAAGCTCGTGTTTGAATCAAACCTGTTGGACTTTAACCTGGTGTTGTAAGACTTCTTACTACGATCCTTATGAGGTTAGACAATGATGAGCAATTCCACTGTGATTAGCATCACACCCAAGTCTGTTGTCTCCCAATGTCAATTTAAATGCACTTTCCAATAAGCATGTTTGTGTTGTGATCAGGAGCAAGATAATTTTCCATTCGGAGAGGGGTCAATAACCAGGGTTCATAGATTTACGGTAGAAGGCTGAGAGGGGAGTTAAGGAGAAATCTTCACCCCGAGGGTGGTGGGAGTGTGAAACTACTGCCGGAAAGGGTGGTTGAATCAGAAACTCTTAACGTTTAAGAAGTAATTTGATATTCACTTGCACTGCCGTAACCTCCAGGGCTATGGGCCAAGCACTGGAAAATGGGATTCGTGTAGTCAGATCTTTGTTGACTGGTGTGGACACGATGGGCTGAATGGCCTCCTGTGCTGTATGTCTATGAATCTTTTCTCTTCCCTCTCCACCTAGCTCTGGGATACGGAGGCCAATTGCTGCACTCCAACTATTATGTAGGGCTAAGATCGGGACTTGGATCTGGGAACATCCAGTGTGTATAGCTCTGCAATGGGTGGTGCCTGGACCATTGATGGGGCTGGCAAAGCATCTTTTGGCTGCAAATGTGCATAAAATTATGTTGATGGGCCACGTTGCTTGGCTATGATTTACAGTGACCATTGACACCCTCCTTGTGTGATTGATCACCATTGCATGTTGAAGTAGCTGCAATCAAGCAGTGGCTAAGTAAACAATCTGCGAGCCGCTATTTTAATTGTGATGTGAAGCAATGTCGTCAGCTAAGTTTTGAATAGTGAATAAAATTCTGTTTTAAATTATTAAAATGTGCTGGATTCTGATTTTGCCAGACTATTTGAAAGAACAACTGGATGAGTATGTAAAGCAGTTCCGGATAGTGAAGGTTGTCCGACAACTGGAGAGGACAGGATTGATAACTGCAAGGCTCTTGGGGGCTAGTGTGGCCACTGGAGAAGTGCTGACCTTTCTTGATGCTCACTGTAAGTATTTACATATTTCTTCCATGTATCAAATGGGCAATTGTGCAACTATGTGACCAGGTATTCTGCCTGTCAAAAGAAGAAAATGAATGCAAACCCTTTGAAAATTGTTTTATGGCTAAAAATGATGCCATTCTTTTTTTGTAATAAAACTTTGTTGCAGTTGAATCCAGCTGCATCCTGATTTTTGTGGGTGTTCTTTATTAATGTTGGTGTCTTTTTTAAATAGAATTCTAGAAATTACAGGGCAGAAGGAAGCCATTTGGCCCATCGAGTCCGCACCAGCCCTTCAAAAGTGCACCCTACGCCCACACCTCCACCCTATCCCCGTAACCCCACTTTTGGACACTTAAGGGCAATTTAGCACGGCCAATCCACCTAACCTGCACATCTTTGGGCTGTGGGAGGAAACCAGGGCACCCGGAGGAATCCCACGCAGACACGGGGAACGTGTTTTTATATAGCTATTTGTATTGCCCCATTCACAGCCACAGGATGACCTAAATGGATACTGTTTGAAGTGTAGTCACTGTTTGTATTGGAGGAAAATGTAGCTGCCAATTTTCATGGAGCAAGATCTCACAATCAGCAATGAGATAAATGACCAGATAGCAACCGGTTTTGGCCATGTTGGTTGAAGAGTCCATGTTGGCCACAAGCCAACAAATAAACCTCTGTTGCTTTGTGAATAGTACCACAGAATCTTCAGGGTCTATCTGAATAGCTTTAATGTTTCATCTGAAAGATGGTACTTTCAAGAAAGCCGCACTCTCTCACTAAATTGTCTGCCTAGGGTTATTTTGTGAGGCCTAGAATGGTGTTTGAATCCGGCACCTTCTGACTCTGAACTAAAAATTCTATCGACTGAGTCAAGTTGAACTTGCACGTTAACAGATTAGGTCAGGGGTGCTGATGATGAAAGACCATTCAAAGCTCATCCATCTCTTCTCCCTAACTTGTCATGTAATTCTCAAAGCTTAAAATTACTCTTCCAGAATATGACCAAGAAGAATAGAGTTTGGGAAATAAGAGATATTTCCATATGTCATGTGAGAGTACCTTTAAGAAAAGGGTGTTTATCAGTGATGCCAGAGTGTGGGTGGAGCTGGGCTGTTGTCAGCTTTTTACTTTTGTTTTAGGCTGTTTGCTGCAGGGTGTTTTTTAGTTTCATTTTCAGTGTTGGAGCTGAAGCCAGACAAAGCAGGTGTACTGTTGAGATCTCTGCCATGAAAAGACTATCTCTTGATCATTTGATGATGAATTCAGAATTATAAATGTTCTCCGTAGTGAATGTAAACCTAAAATGTCCTTCTGTTAAAAGGTGTTTCTTTTGTCTTCTGGATGTTGTTTGGGAATTTATTAAGGATTACTTAGTGTTGTATTCTTTGGGGGTTGTATTTGAATTGATGGTTGCTAAGATGTTCACTGTTTTTAAAAAAGGTTAACTTGAGTTCATAGAATAAACATTGTTTTGCTTTACAAAATACTTTTCTATTTCTGCTGTACCACACCTGTAGAGTGGGCCATGTGCTCCCCATACCACAATCTATTAAAAGCTGTGGGTCAGGTGAACTCCATGATACACTTTTGGGTTCTCTAAACCCTGGCCCATAACAAATTGGGGACTCGAGGGATAAAAGTCTATTGGATTGGCTTAGTGAACTTAAAGGCAGTGAGGGATGAGCATCTTGTGGTTGCTTATCAGGTGTGGTATTCTAGTTTAAGTCGGGAGTGTGTTGTGGACAATGGCTCTTTCAGAGGCTCTGAAGTTTATGGGTGTGGAGACGGTCACACGCAGTACCTTACGGACAGAGAATAAAAGCAGACTGTTAGATTTGGCAAAAACATTGCAGTTAACATTACCTGAAAAAATGTGAAAAGATGAGGTAATTATGGTAGTGGCTAAGCATTTAAAATTGCCTGAGATACAGTTTGACACATTGGAAATGGCAAAAATTCAGTTACAAATTAAACAAATGGAACATGAGAAAGAATTAAAGCAGCTTCAATACGAAAGGGAGGAAAAAGAAAGAGAGAGAGAGGAAAAAGAAAAGGAGAGAGAAGAAAGGAGAAAAGAAAGAATAGCCCTAGCAAAACAAAAAGAAAGGGAGATACAGATCAGGGAAGAAGATAGAGAGAGAGTTTGAACTTCAGAAAATGGCCATGAAACATGACAGTCAGGTAACATTGGCAGACATAAAGGGAAACATACAGTTGGATGATAGTGATGAGGATAGTGAGAAAGAGCGTCAAAGTCGAAGGCTTGGTGGGAATCTATTTAAATATGTCCAAGCATTGCCAAGGTTTGATGAGAAGGAGGTAGAAGCTTTTTTTCATTTGAGAAGGTAGCTAAACAAATGAAATGACCACAAGACATATGGGTATGTCTCTGCCATGAAAAGACTATCTCTTGAATCATTTGGTGAATTCCGAATTATAAATATTCTCCGTAGTGAATGTAAACCTGATGTGCTTCTGTTAAAAGGTGTTTCTTCTGTCTTCTGGATGTTGTTTGGGAAGTTATTAAGGATTACTTAGTGTTGTATTCTTTGGGGGTTGTATTTGAATTAATGGTTGCTAAGGTGTTCACTGTATGTTTTAAAAAGGTTAACTTGAGTTCAAAGAATAAACATTGTTTTGCTTTAAAAAATACTTTTTCATTTCTGCTGTACCATCCCTGTATAGTGGGTCGTGTGCTCCCCATAGCACAATCTATTAAATGTTGTGGGTCAGGTGAACTCCATGATACACTTTGGGGTTCTCTAAACCCTGGCCCATAACAACTATTTCAAAAAGGAACTTGGGATTCTTTCTAAGTTCTGACCAATATTTATCCCTCGACCAATGCCGCTAAAACAGATTACCTGATTATTATCATGTCGCTGTTTGTGGAACTTTATGCAGCAGCATAAATTAGCTGCTGCATTTCCTGCATTATACCAGTGATTTTGTAAAGTACCTCATTGGCTGTTAAGGAATATCTGGTGCCGCAAAGTTTAAATGAAAGAGACAGTCCAGCTGAACACAGATCAGGTCACCCAGGGCGACGAATTGAAGATGCAGGATAGTAAAAAAGTGGAACTATCTAACTGAGGAGGCAGAAAAGATGGGATATGCTCCCGTTATCGTTGGCGGGGAGGGTACAGACCGTGAAAATGACGGTCCTCCCCAGATTTTTAGTTGTCTTCCAGTGCCTCCCCATCTTCATCCCTAAGGCCTTTTTCAAGCGGGTAAACAAGGTTATTTTGGGTTTTGTGTGGGTGGGTAAAGCCCCGCGAGTGAACAAAGAGTTGCTGGAGCGCAGTCGGGGGGAGGGTGGGTTGGCGCTGCCCAACTTCTGCAACTACTACTGGGCGGCGAATATAGCCATGATTAGGAAGTGGGTAGTGGGGGAGGGGTCGGCATGGGAGCGGATGGAAACGGCGTCATGCAAAGGCACCAGTTTGGGAGCACTGATAACGGCACCTCTTCCGTTCTCGTCGGCCCGGTACTCCACAAGTCCGGTGGTGGTGGCGGCTTTGAGGATCTAGGGGCAATGGAGGAGATATAAGAAGGTGGAGGGTGCGTCTGTCTGGACCCCGATTTGCAATAACCACAAGTTCGCGCCGGGCAGGATAGATGGCGGGTTCCAAAGTTGGCAGAGAGCAGGAATTAGACGGATGGAAGATCTATTCATAGACGGGAGTTTTCCCAGTCTGAAGGCGCTGGGGGACAAGTTCAAGCTGCCGTCAGGAAATGGTTTCAGATATTTACAAGTCTTTCTGAGGAAACAGGTATTGGCTTTCCCGCTGATCCCGCCACGGGGGACACAGGACAGAGTAGTGTCCGGTACCTGGGTGGGGGAGGGGAAAGTGTTGGATATCTATCAGGAGTTGTTGGAGGTGGAGGAGACCCCGGTGGAGGAACTGAAGGGCAAGTGGAAGGAGGAGCTAGGTGGGGAGTTAGAGGTGGGTCTGTGGGCGGATGCCCTAAGCAGGGTTAATTCCTCATCATCATGTGCCAGGCTCAGTCTAATACAGTTTAAGGTGGTACACCGGGCACACATGATGGCGAGGATGAGCAAATTTTTTGGGGTAGAAGATAGATGTGCGAGATGTGCGGGAAGCCCAGCAAACCATGTCCATATGTTTTGGGCATGCCCGAAGCTTGGAGGATTCTGGCAGGGGTTTGCCAAGGCAATGTCCAAGGTACTAGGTACGTGGGTGGTGCCGAGTCCAGAGACGGCGATCTTCGGAGTGTCGGAAGAGCCGGGAGTTCAGGAAGTGAAAGAGGC
Organism: Scyliorhinus canicula; assembly: GCF_902713615.1. Taxonomy (NCBI): domain Eukaryota; kingdom Metazoa; phylum Chordata; class Chondrichthyes; order Carcharhiniformes; family Scyliorhinidae; genus Scyliorhinus; species Scyliorhinus canicula. The sequence goes on along the minus strand of NC_052173.1, from coordinate 11,645,043 downwards.
CGACGTTCTGGCCTTCGCCTCCCTGGTAGCCCGGAGACGGATCCTGTTAATATGGAGGGACTCGAAACCCACTGAGTGTTGAGACGTGGGTCAGTGACATGGCTGGGTTTCTCAAGCTGGAGAAAATAAAGTTTGCCTTGAGGGGGTCAATGCTGGGGTTCTCCCGGAGGTGGCAGCCGTTCGTTGACTTTCTCGGGGAAAATTAAAATGTTGGCAGAAGCAGCATTCTGAAGGGAGGCGGGGGGGGGGGGGGGGGGGGGGGGGGTCGGGCAGGTGCAATATGGTTAAGGGATGTACAGAAGGGGTTGGGTGGGAAATGTCTAGTTTACCATGTTGATGTTTATGTTGTTGTTTTGTTTGTTATAAAAATTTTGCAAAAGCTTCAATAAAAATATTTTTTTTAAAAATGAAGGCCATTCTGCAATTAGAAATAAGCTAATGCCAAATAAATCCTTGTAACTCATCAATCACCAGGAGCAACTGGTAAAAGTTAAGGACTGACATACCAGAACTGGTGAGTGAAGTGGCAAGTAATAGATTTTTTAAAACCCATACCCGTTGCATATCAGGATAGCGTATCAGGATAAGACAATGAGTTGGAGATCTCTTGTGAAGAGCTTTGAGGCAGCTTGAGGCTGTGAAGAACATTGGACGGGATTCTTGGGCGGGATTCTCCGCCAATGGGATTCTCCTTTCTGCCCGCAAGGTTCCTGGCAGATTGGGGTGGCCACAATGGGAAATCCCATTGGCAGGTGGCGGGAAAGGAGAATCCCGCTGCAGGCGAGGGTATACCACTGAGAAACATACAGCTGGTAGACCGGAGAATCCTGCCATTGTTCTTTCTTGCCTGCCTCTCCCTAAAATCAGCAGTGCCGATGAGATTTTTTTCCCATAGGCTGATTTTTAATTGTGCAGCAAAATGTTTGTCCCAATCTTCAATCATGTGGTAAATTCCTAATCTCTGTGGGATGTCAATGATGGGAGGAGGGATGAATTGAACAGATGTAAGAAACAATCTTTCAAGGAGGACAGATTCACCAAGGCCAGGGTGTAGGTTGTTTGCCTTCCTTGCTGGTTGGGGATTGGTTTATGCTGCTCAGGAGGCCTAAAAAAGGTGAGAAAGTCTCTCAAAATAGGATCAAATGTAACCAGATTCCAGTTTAATTTAGTTCATTCTAAAATTACTGTATGGCCTGTCCTGTTATTTAAAGAGATTGAATTCTGAATTTGTTAAAAATACCAGCTGCCATTTATTTAAAGCTGAACAGAATGAACACTTGTCAACAGAAATGACTGATTACTGAATTGATGCACGTGCACAAGTTGAAAAATAACAGGCTGAATGTGCAAGTTTATTTTTCTTTTTACAGAAGGCCTCAAACTGGGGTGCATCAGTATAGTATTTAGAATCCTCTTTGACATTTCTCCTGGCTATTCAAACAGCTGAATTGTAACCTGCTGCCGTGTGGGGAAATTCAGTTTGTGTTTCTTCCCCTTCAGTGAGCTACAGTTGCTTACTCCGTGTAACTCATTCTGGAGATGTACTTGCTACAACTCGTTTCTCTCCTGCGATGCATTTACCCACTAAGCCCTCAAAGGATCTTACTCTTATTAATAAAAGTGAATGATTTATTTCATCAAATAGTTCCTGCGTTTGATTTTGTTATAAATGACTGTTCATTCATTTCACACTTGCAGGAAATGAACCAAGCCACGTCTCTTTATTCTATCTTGGATCTAGGGCATTGCTACCAATGTGGGTCATTGGACAAATAGCAGAACACAATGGTAATTGAATAAGGAATGTCTGGTGCCGCAAAGTTTAAATGAAGGAGACAGTCTAGCTGAACACTGATCAGGTCACCCAGGGTGAAGAATTGAAGATGCAGGATAGTAAAAAAAGTGGAACTATCTAACTGAGGAGGCAGAAACTATTGAGCTTTTGGAAACTATCTAGGAAGTAAGTATATTGGAGAATTTGGGGGAAAGGCAGGGGATTAGGATTGTGGAGCAAAGAGTTCCTGTAGCTAACAAAAATGGCAAAATAAGCTGGTTGGGACAAATTACTTGTTACTTGTACTACACTAACGTTTGGTTTATTTGACGAGCCTTTTGGAGGGGAAATAATGGGAGAAGGGAAAATTCATTTATTTTTTTTTGTCCAAGCTTTTGCAAAAACCCTGTCTTTTTCTAATTTATCAAATATTTAGGTGAGTGCTTCAATGGCTGGCTGGAACCTTTGCTGGGAAGGATAGCTGAAAATTACACTGCCGTGGTAAGCCCTGACATCACTACCATTGACCTCAATACCTTTGAGGTGTCCAAACCTGTCCGGCATGGAAGGCTTCACAATCGGGGAAACTTTGACTGGAGCTTGTCGTTTGGCTGGGAAGCCATTCCATCTCTTGAGATAGAAAGAAGAAAAGATGAAACCTATCCCATCAGGTGAGTGTCTTGTGTGTTTGTTCATTTTATTGAATTTATGCTGAACAACAATGTAACTGACCCAACAATGTTTACCTTAGCTAGTCAATCCTTGGATGTTCCATTTCTCAGCCATAGTACACCCATCTGTGTCGTAAAATCAGGAGACTGACCTAATTGTTTGCATTCAGAACCCTGTCAATCTTGAGCCCAAAGAATTGCCCGTGAGGGGACATATTTGCTCCAAGCTGGGTGGAGGTTGGCCAATCCCTTTTCATGTGGGACTCTTGCAGTTGTGAACTTGAATTCAGAAAACAGGACCACAGAATTCCTACAGTGCAGGAGGCCATTTGGCCCATCGAGTCTGCACCAACCCTCTGAAGGCCCACTTAGACCCACGCCCCTGCCCTATCCCTGTAACCCCACCTAACCTGCATGTCTTTGGACACTTGGTGGCAATTTAGGATGGTCACTCCGCCTAACCTGCACATCTTTGGACTGTGGGAGGAAACCGGAGCACCTGGAAAAAACCCACGCAGACAGGGAGAAACAAAGATAGAGGTGTTCTGGAACACTAACAGGAACCTTGTCAGCACAGTCATTGTCACTGTACACACTCAGCCAGCGACAGCAGCAACACATCCTACCTCTTAAAATCCACTTTCATTCGCTCCACCAATCGAACCAAATTCAACCTATGTAACTGGGCCCAGCTCCCCACCACCTGGATTCTTAAGTACCTAAAGCTTGTCCCTCACCACACTGAACGGCAACTCCCCCCCAATCTCCTTTCTTGCCCTCTGGCATTGATCAGGAACACCTCACTTTCCCATCTACCCTCAGAATCTTATTGACCAGCCTTGTCCTCTCCTCCCGCTCCACCTTCTCCCTATGCGCCTGAATTGAAATAAATTCCCTCCCTGACTCCGCCTTGAGTGCCTCCCACAGCGTGGCGGCTGTGAGCTCCCCCGTATCATTCAACTCCACATAGCCTCGGATGGCAGCCATCACCCACTCGCGCACACTTCCCCCCCCCCCCCCCCCCACATCCGCCAACAAATCCCCATCTAACCACCTGCGGCCATTGGGCTTCCCCCTGAACCGCCCTCAAATCCACCCAATGCAGCGCGTGGTCTGAAACCACAATCGCTGAATACTCCAAGTCGGCCACCCCCGCCAGCGTGACTTGTCCGTCAGGAAAAAAATTAATCTGGGAGTACACCCGCTGCACATGGGAGTAGTATGAAAACTCCTTCACCCTCGGCCTCCCAAACCTCCATCCCCCCCCCCCCCCCCCCGCTCCATGAACCCTCTGCATTCCCTAGCCACTGCCAACGTCCCTCTACCTGTCAAGATCAGGGTCCGTATTGTGTTGATGTAACTCCCCCCCCCCCCCCCCCCCCCAAAAAAAACATGCCGGTGCAGTGGTTAGCACTGCTACCTCACGGCGCCAAGCACCCAGTTCGATCCTGGCCCCGAGCCATTGTCCGTGCGTGTGGAGTTTCCACATTCTCCCCATGTCTGCGTGGGTCTCAACCCCACAACCCAAAGATGTGCAGGGTAGGTGGGTTGGGCTAAATTGCCCCATAAAAATAGAAAAAAGAAATTCCCCCCCCCTCCCCCAAAAGATCAGCCAGTGGGTGTTCAGGTCTGGAATCGTCCCCAACACCTGCCTTATAATGTCCACGTCATCCCAATTTGGGGCATACGTTTACCAGGACTACCGGCAACCCCTCCAGTTTCCCACTGACCATCACATACCTACCTACCCTCCCCCCCATCTCCCAACCCCCGGATTGGCCATGATGCTCTCTAGCCCAAACGCTACTCTCCTATTAGCCAACACTACCATGCCCCTCATCTTCATATCCAACCCTGAATGAAAAGCATGCCTCACCCATCCTTTCCTCCGCCTTGTGTGATCCCCCAGCTTCATGTGCGTCTCCTGCAAAAACACGTTAGCCTTCAGACTTCTCAAATGCGTGAACACACGCGACCATTTAACCGGCGGCCCATTCAGCTCTGGCACGTTCGCCCCCCCCCCCCCCCATTCCCTGCTGCTGATCAATCATGCCCTTCTTTGGGCTAGTCTGCATAACGCACCCCTCCAGGCCCGCCCTCGGATGCCTGCTGCCATTTCTCCTTTCCCAACTGTGCCACACCAACCACTCCCATGTCAGCAAACTCCACCCTCGAACAAAAAAATCACACTCCCTTCCCAGGTGCATTTCAGAATTTCTCTTGTCCAAAAATCGATGACACCTCACCACCATTGTTAGTTCCCCCATGTGTGGCCTCCTCCGCGCCTTGTGCACCTCGAGGGGCCAGTCAAAGGCCCCCTTCCCCAACAACCTCTCCAGCATGCTCACTACAAACCTGGCAGCCTCCGCTCTCTCGATGCCCTCAGGCATCCCGACGATTCTCTGATTCTTCCTCCATGAGCAATTCTCGAGGTTGTCCAATTTCTCTCAGCCTTTTCTGGCTGTCAAGTACCACCCATAACTCCGTCTTCAGCGAGGCCAACCACTCCTCATGCTCCCCCACCACCTCCTCCACCTTCTGAATTGCCAGGCCCCGAGCCTCGAGCCTCCTGCCTCTGCTCCACTCTCTCGATCACCGCTCTGAGCGGCTCCACCACCTTGGCCAAAACCTCCCAAGCCTCTTTCCTCTGCTGCTGGAATTTGTTGTTCAAAAACGGCACCAGCTGCTCTGTTGATCACTGGGCGGGCAGTGCTGCCCCCTTGCCCTCTGCCATCTTCACCTGTGATGTACCATGAAAACCTTCTTGCTCCAGCTGCTCTCTGTCTCGTGGCACTTCTCATCCGCTGATCCATACTCCAGCTTCACCAGAGGGACTCACACCCTGTGCCCTCAAAACCCATATGGGTGGGGAAGGACAGTAAAGACCTACCTTTAGCGGGAGCCACCCAACGTGCAACCACCCACTTCATGGCTGCCACCGGAAGTCTCAAATTCCCCATTCCTGATGAGGTGAGTAGCTCAGGTTTTGTGATTGACCACATCAGCATAATTCCTGTTGCATGAATAATTCTTGCAGTTGCGGAAGTTTTTCTGGGTCCCTCACAGCTCTTATCCTAATTATTAACCAAACCAGGTGAACTAGTGTAACAGTTTTCTTGAGTCTTGATAGTTCCTGTCTTGTCATTGGCACTTTTAAAACATTTCTGAAGTATGGGTCAGTGTTTTCCCCGGATAAAGCTCCTCGCCATATTCTCAATGCTCACAAAGGTACCGGTGATGGTAGATCCCACTCTGCAGCGGTGTTTAGGAATTATCCAGTCACCAGAGATCTGGCAAACTGCAACTGAATTTTATGAATGACCTGTTTATTTTAGTCTTTTAAGCCTGCAGCTAATGTTTTACATCAACCATGATCCATTCCTTTGCACCCATTTATTACAAAGTTGCAAATATATCACCTTTTTGGGGCTCTTTTTTTTTTCTCTTTGTGCCTCTCCTCTGAATGGCACAGCTAGCGGGGACAGTCAATAGCTGAGCACTGGAGACCAGAAAGTTTCACCCCCAATCTCTGGTCTTTGCTCAATTTGTTGAGTTTAGACACAATGGTGACAGGTGCCCCTGGGCTTTTTTTTTCGGGGGGGGGGGGGGGGGGGGGGGGGGGGGAAGTAATGGTGTTGAGTTTAAAGTTCCCATAATGGAATAGACTGTTAACATTGTGTCTAGACTCCTATCGAACCATAGCCCAAGCCTTCTAAAAAGCGAAATGGGAGAAATTGGCAAGAAATTAAGAGGGGACGGTCATATATACTCCTAACCTCTTGTGGATTCCACATAATTTACAGTACCCTATGGGCATTCCAATATGGGAGCTGGGATAGCTAAGAATTTGACCCCTATAGTGGCTTTTTGATTGAAGCTTGCTTGAAGTTTAACCTCTGGGTTTTTCATAATTTATAACAAAATGGATGGAGTATTGACACTTCTATCCCACCCAAACGTTACAGACTATAATTATCAAATCATTACTGTGCTGAAGCAGTGCAGCTGTGACATTGCTAGGGTAAAATTACACCCTAGTCTCTTACTCCTATTAAATATTGTAATTATATATTTTTGTGCATAACCTATTTTTCCCCTCTTGCTTATGAGACAACTGTCTTTATTCTGATTGTATTTAATCCAAAAAGGATGTCTTCTCCATAATGGTGGATTTTTGGTTTGGTTCCAATTGAACATTATAGTTGGATGGTTCTGGAGTCGAATATGCAAGGAGGCTTCTGGACTGGCCAAAAAGCCAAGAGTAATCAATGCTAAAATAATGAGAAGTAATGGTCAGCAAACCATAATTTTTACAGCACGAAGATTGCAGTATGCGGGCAAGTGTGCCACATAGCCAGAATTTGTCCCAATTGCAGAGGTCAAAGCTGAGATGGCGGAAGAATGTACTGGAAGATTGAATAGGGAAGGGGGGAACGGGACCCGGCAGTGAGGCTTTATGACCTGTATGGCAAGCTTGGCGACGATGACTGTCCAATTGACCAGAAACCTTCATACTGGCAGCTGCACATAACCTGCTGTGGTATGAGGCCCTAGGTGTACTGTTTCCAGGCATTGCTCTTGTCTGCAAGGTCAGCCGGCAGTGTCATTGTATTGATGGTGTTTTCCCCCTAGGTTTTTGTTTGCAGGCATAACACCTTTTTTTTATTAGTTAACTGAAGATTTTCACTGTAGGTCTGAAGTTGGCAGAAAATTGCAGCATGGACATGACCCATGAACAGCATGCAATATTAACATGTGAAAATGCCAACAAGTAATAGAATAAATGGAATATGCCATGAGTTGCAATACACCATAATTTGGGATATTTGCGCCACTCCTCCAGCAATAGCCTTGCCCAAGCTGCTAAGAGTTTGTCTCATCTCTTAGCCTACCACTGCGATCAATGGCGATGGCCAATTCTTGTGTGATGCAAATGACTGAAAAATAATGAATAACCTGGTATTGACGTGGTTTATGGCCCTTGCATGGTTCAGCCTGGGAGGCTAACAGAGGGACTATTAAAGTTGTGGAGGCTCGCACCAGCAGACAGGAAGTTCTTAATTCGAGTTTCCTTTTTCTAATTCTCTGTTTTAGCAATCTTTTCTTGCTAGTTTTCCCATCCAGTCCTGTTAGTGTCTCGTCATCATGTGTGCTCTGCCCAGAGGCTTATGGCTTGCTGCACGCTGGTGCTTCATTCTGAGCCATTTTCTTGGTAGCTTTTGCCAGTGGTGGTTTGCTATTGCCTTCCACTTGTTAGTGTCTATAATTACAGAATCACCCCCATCTCTATTCTACGTGTTACGAAGGAGAAAATATTGCAATGGCCTCGCTACTGAGCATTCCACCATTCATCAGCGATCTGGGGGTAAAGCACTCGCACCATTGCCTGAACCATTTTTGCCACTCCTCCCTGCACTGTGCAAGGAATAAATGCCAATTTGGGCACTGCTGGAGGAGCTGTGTGTACACAGGCTATGCTTTGCCAGGGAAGCAAGGCCTGAAACCACAGTTCACCTCTCACAGGGTCTTGTCAGGGGCAACGAAGGTGATGGCATCCTTCAATTTCTACGGATCTTGCTTCTGACTCTAGAGACCTCTGGAACATCAGCGAGGGAGCTGCATTTAACATGTAACCGATTCCCTCTTCCATAGGGCACAAAACTTCACTTAAATCTAAAATATTCCATGCACAGCAAAGAGATTGGTTGATCAATATCCACAGGATTGCTAGCTTCTTCAGGGTGCAGGGGTATCAATGCAACCAACTTGCCCCTCGAAGCAACCAATCATCACATTGATAATCTGACTGAATATGTGGTGTTATTACTGTGGTGAATCACAGTAGCGTAATTCACACTGTATTACACATGTTGTACTATGTCTCTGTAAGCGCGGCACACAAGCAGTTGCGCTGCTCTGCCACTAGGGGGAGGTGCACTGGGAGTGTACGGGAGTTTGTACTTGGGCTCCACGCACGGCTCCTCCCCCTAACCGGAAGTATAAAGGTTGATGCGGAGAGCCTGCCTGCCAATTCATCTGGAGTTCATTGTGTCACAGGCAGGCTCTGTTGTAAGACGATTAAAACCACTGTTCACTTCTAACCACGTGTCACGTGAATTGATGGTCTCATTAATTTAATCGTCTTAAGAAACAGTAAGGAATGACCATGGAATCAGCCCTCAAGCCTAATCGACTGGAACTCAACCCGCAGGATGCAGAGGCGAAATAAATCTTTTCGCATTGACTCCGATGTTTTAAGGCCTACCTGGCTGAAGCAAGCACCACAGAAACGACAGGAGCAGAAACTTAGTCTACTGCACGCGAGGGTGAGCCATCGTATATCTACTCGGCTAAACTGTACCGGCTCATATACAGAGGCCCTGGCCCTACTCGATAGAATGTACATGAGGCCTATCAATGAGGTCTACGCGCGCCACGTTTTTACTACTCGCCGCCAGTGCCCTACAGAATCGCTAGAAGAATTCCTTAGAGACTTAAAAGCCTTACCCCGGGACTGTAATTATCAGGCTGTAACTGCTGCAGAACATAGAGAACTTGCTGTCCGCGATGTCTTTGTTGCAGGCCTTAGATCGAATTACGTGCGCCAGCGACTGCTGGAGAATGGGGCCCTAAATTTAGAAGATACTGTTGAACTCGCTACAACTATGGAGGTCTAATTTCGTAGCCTCACCTCGTTTCCTGCCGACTGTGCGACCCCGTCATGGGCCCCCGACCAGCGACTCCCCCAGGCCTGCGACACGCGGCCACCCAGCCACCATGCTGCCCCAGCCTGCCACTTTTGTGGCCAGCCCCAGCTCCCGCGGCAGCACTGCCCGGTCCGCAACGCGACCTGCAGCAGCTGCGTGCGAAAAGGCCACTACGCCAGAGTGTGCCTGGCAAGGAAGGCCCCAGCCCTTAAACCTCCAGCGGCACAAAGTAATCACCCTCTCCACTCGCAGGCCCAAGAACGTAGCGGCCTATGCCCCGACTCCGCCCCCACGTGCGATCCATGGGGGCCGCCATCTTGGCGGACCCCCACCACGCGTGACTCATGGGGGCCGCCATCTTGGACGCCATCTTCCTCGCTGCCCACCACGTGCGATCCACGGGGGTGGCCATCTTGGGCCCCATCCTCTCTCCACACACACACAACTTTTTTTTTTTAAATTTAGAGTACCCAATTAATTTTTTCCAATTAAGGGGCAATTTAGCATGGCCAATCCACCTACACTGCACATCTTTGGGTTGTGGGGGCGAACCCCACGCAAACACAGGGAGAGAATGTGCAAACTCCACACGGACAGTGACCCAGAGCCGGGATCGAACCTGGGACCTCGGCGCCGTGAGGCAACAGGGCTAACCCACTGCGCCACCGTGCTGCCCTTACACACACAAAACTTGATTGAAGACTGCGACCTCAGCGGGCACTCATCGCGGTGCCATCACAGCACAGCCGACCGAGCCGCCGACTACCCGCAACTCAACGCAGTCACACTGGACCAATCGCGCCCAAAGCATCTTCACAACTCGATGACGACGGTCCAAATCAAAGGGTACAGTACACCGTGCCTTTTCGACTCCGGGAGCACTGAGAGCTTCATACACCCAGATCTGTAAGACGCTGTTCGCTCCCAGTTTTCCCTGCACGGCAAACTATCTCCCTCGCTTCGGGTTCCCACTCTGTCCATATCCAAGGGAGCACCGTCGCAACTCTAACAATCCAAGGCGCTAGCTACTCTAATTTCCAACTATACGTCCTGCCCGAACTCTGCGCCCCACTCTTATTGGGACTCGACTTTCAATGCAATCTCAAGAGTCTCACCCTTCGCTTCGGCGGACCCCTACCCCTGCTCACTATCTGCAGCCGAGCCACGCTGCGAATCTTTCCCCCCCCCCCCCCTCTCTTTGCCAACCTCACTCTGGACTGTAAACCCGTAGCCACTCTAAGCAGGCGGTACAGCCTACAGGACAGGGTGTTAATTCGATCCGAGGTCCGGAGGCTTTTACGTGAGGGGATCATAGAGGCCAGTAACAGTCCCTGGAGAGCTCAGGTGGTGGTCGTCAAGACCGGGGAAAATTCCGCATGGTCATAGACTATAGTCAGACCATTAATCGGTTTACGCTCCTCGACGCGTACCCCCTCACCAGGATTGCAGACATGGTGAATCAGATCGCCCAGTATTGGATTTTTTCCACGGTGAATCTGAAGTCTGCATACCACCAACTCCCAATCCGCCCGGAGGACCGCCATTTCACGGCGTTTGAGGCCGATGGCCGCCTCTTCCACTTCCTCTGGGTCCCCTTTGGCGTCACGAATGGGGTTTCGGTGTTCCAACGAGCAATGGACCGAATGGTAGACCAGTACGGGCTGCGGGCCACGTTTCCGTACTTGGAAAACGTCACCATCTGCGGCGATGACCAGCAGGACCACGATGCCAACCTCAACCGATTTCTCCAGACGGCCCAGAAGCTTAACCTCACATACAACAAGGAGAAATGCGTTTTCCGCACAACCAGACTAGCCATCCTCTGCTATGTCGTGGAAAATGGAGTCCTGGGCCTCGACCCGGATCGTATGCGCCCCCTCTTAGAACTCCCTCTCCCTCATTGTCCCAAGGCCCTCAAACGGTGCCTGGGATTATTTTCGTATTATGCCCGGTGGGTCCTTCAATATGCGGACAAAGCCCGCCCACTCTTTAAGGCCACACTTTTTCCCCTGTCAGCTGAGGCTCGCCAGGCCTTCGACGGCATCAAGGAGGACATCGCCAAGGCTGCCATGCGAGCGGTGGATGAATCCGTCCCTTTCCAGGTTGAGAGCGACGCCTCAGAGGTAGTTCTTGCAGCCACTTTAAATCAGGCAGGGAGACCAGTCGCATTCTTCTCCCGTACCCTCTCCGCTTCGGAACTTCGACACTCCTCAGTCGAAAAGGAAACACAAGCCATTGTAGAGGGTATTCGTCACTGGAGGCACTACCTCGCAGGTAGGAGGTTCACCCTCATCACCGGCCATCCACAATGACCTCTGCCACCCGGGGGTCACCCGGCTCGCCCACTACATTAAAGCCCAAAATCTGCCTTTCTCCACTGAGGAGGTAAAAGCCATCACCAGGGATTGCCCGATCTGCGCGGAGTGCAAACCGCACTTCTACAGACCAGACAGGGCCCACCTGGTCAAGGCTTCTAGGCCCTTTGAACGCCTCGCCATCGATTTCAAAGGGCCACACCCTCGACTAACAGGAATGTGTACTTCCTGAACGTCATGGACGAGTTCTCCCGTTTTCCCTTTGCTATCCCATGCCCCGATATGACCTCCCACACAGTCATTAGGGCCCTGCATAGTATCTTCACCCTGTTTGGTTTCCCCAGCTACGTACACAGCGACCGGGGTTCGTCCTTTATGAGTGACGAGCTGCGTCAGTACCTGCTCGGCAAGGACATCGCCTCGAACAGGACTACCAGCTATAACCCCAGGGGGAACGGACAGGTGGAGAGGGAGAACGCGACGGTCTGGAAGACCGTCCTACTGACCCTCCGGTCCAGGAATCTCCCGATCTCCCATTGGCAAGAAGTCCTCCCAGACGCGCTCCACGCTATTAGGTCCCTCTTATGTACCGCTACCAACCAGACCTCTCACGAGCGGCTCTTTAGTTTTTTCAGGGGCACTACCACGGGGGTTTCGCTCCCGGCATGCATGAAGACATGCATGCACCCAGTACTCCTCCGGAAGCACGTCCGGGCGCACAAAACTGACCCCCTTGTAGAGAAGGTGCGCCTGCTTCACTCAAACCCCCAGTACGCCTTCGTAGAGTTCCCTGACGGCCGTCAGGACACTGTATCCCTCCGGGACCTAGCACCTGCAGGATCCAACCCCCCCACTACCACCGCCGAGGTACCCCTCACACTACATCCCACCCAACTCGCCCCCCCCCACCTACCAGTTCGCTACATTGTTTTCGAGCGCTCGCGCCAGCTAGCTCCCAGCGCCCCCAGTCGAACCAGACGGGTACGAAGCTCGTGCGGAATCACCCCCGGAGTCCACCATAGTACCCCAACCAACCGTGATCATCCAGCCACCAGAAGGGGCTGCAACCCCGGTGCTCCGCCGATTACAGCGGACAACTCGGCCACCGGACAGACTCAATCTGTAAGCCACCACCCCCGCCGGACTTGATTTTTTTTACAGGGGGTGAATGTGGTGAATCACAGTAGCGTAATTCACACTGTATTACACATGTTGTACTATGTCTCTGTAAGCTCGGCACACGAGCAGTTGCGCTGCTCTGCCACTAGGGGGAGATGCACTGGGAATGTACGGGAGTTTGTACTGGGCTCCACCCACGGCTCCTCCCCCTAACTGGAAGTATAAAGGTTGATGCTGAGAGCCTGCCTGCCAGTTCATCTGGAGTTCATCTTGTCACAGGCAGGCTCTGTTGTAAGACGATTAAAACCACTGTTCACTTATAACCACATGTCACGTGAATTGATGGTCTCGTCAATTACCAAATGCACTGGTGACGCCAACCGTCGAACATTCGTACTGTTCCTAACAATTTTCTGATTGCTTTGATGGGATGTTTGATTTGGACACCATTTTGATCCCCTCTCTTGCTGTCCCTTTCATTGACAGAAAGGGTTAACACTTGCTTGATGTGCTAGTTGTCTGCGATACCCAACTGAAGATCCAATATGTTATCTCAGAATTGGGGAAGCATTCATGGCGCCTTTGTCTTTTTCCACCATGAATTATTTAGCAGGGAAGGGCAAGGTGAATGGATGCTGGGGGACAAGCATTTTGCAATCGATTGCAACATTTCTGGTAAAACTGAAGGGGCAGACACAAAAGGTGTTTTAAAACCTTTTCTAGAAGTCTGTAAGAAGTAAGCATTTTAAAGTTGATTTCAGAAGTTCCAGTTTGTTTATCTCCTATTGCCTTGCCTCAATACAAGTTAGTGTCTGCTTGCTGCTTTTCATAGTGCCATGCAGTTGATCTGTGGGGTAAGCCGTGACTGCAGCGTGTATGAGGTCCCTGATGCATCACTGACCTTGCCATGCTGTAGACTGATTGTTAAGCAAATCATGGCGCAAGTCTAAAGCGGCATGGATGGAGAGCGCAAATGTCTGCTAACAGCATGCATCATCGTACATTGCATTGCAGCAAATCCAAGGCCAATATCATTTCCTCTCGAGAACACGCATTCAGCTCTTTAATCATGAGTTCTTTTGTTCTGTTTGGAAATCCAGTTGGCTGGTGATTACAGCAATTAGTAGCCATTAAACCCAAATTTCTGAATCTGAAGTCCAGTCAAAATGCCACCAGTATGTGTCAGAAATCCAGTTTTGGAATTGGAGTTAAAGTGAAGACGATCATAGAATTTACAGTGCAGAAGGAGGCCATTTGGCCCATCGAGTCTGCACCGGCTCCTGGAAAGAGCACCCTACCCAAGGTTAACACCTCCACCCTATCCCCATAACCCAGTAACCCCACCCAACACTAAGGGCAATTTTGGACACTAAGGGCAATTTATCATGTCCAATCCACCTAACTTGCACATCTTTGGACTGTGTGAAACCCATCCGTCCACTGGTGTACCCCAGACATGGTGTCATTTCTCAAAGGCACACATGACATTTAATCGGCAAACATCTAGTATTGTGGCCGCTCTCATGACTGTTTTGATGGGCTCTTTGGTTTGGACAATGTTTTGATCCCCTTTGACTGGCACGTCAACCTGCACTGACTGGACCTAATACTGGGTAGAACAATGTATATAATTCCAAAGCCTGAACTGAAATCCAACCCAGAAGTGAGATTTGACAGATCCCAGTGGATACTAATCTCCCACATTTGTCTATGGACGAGGATTGTAGTAATTAGGAATGGAAAGATCAGGCTGATGTAATAATGGATTGCTGTTCTGACGCTAGAGATGAAGTACACAGTTAAGATTGAGAGATCTCCAATCTATACAGTACCTGACTCTAGAGTGCTTGAGGATGTCACTGCACGCAAAGAGGAACGGGATCATTTTCACTTTGAGACAAAGCACAATTTTGAAACCAAATCCAGGAAAGTTGAGATGTGGTGCGAGTCCATTAACAGTAGTTATATTTGGATAAAAGCTAGTGTTCAAGAATGGGGTCAGCCTGAGTTCACTCATTTGAAATACTGATACGGGCGGAATGTCATTATTTTCATGACCGTATCGTTTTGAAAACTCAGGCCCATGTGTAAGAGTAACAAAAAGCAATGGAGCAAATGGGAACATCGATTTGTTTTCACCTACTCTGGGGTAACAGAAAGTGGTCTCTCCAGTTTTAAGTCAGTTGCCCTATTTAAATGCAAAGGGTTTTTACCTGGAATTTGAATATCACTGGATTACGGAAGAATAAAATGGAGGCTGTCTTGAGACCACCATGTTCTCTCCAGCTGCTTCTGCTAAAGTGGATAAATAGCAGAGGAGGTTTGTTTTCTTTGTGTTTAGAACTGTCTTGCAATGCTCTCACCTGTGTTTGTAACCATGTTGAAGCTGCTCCGTTATATCACCTGGCTCCAGTTATTGACTGAAGAATTATACATTCTTGTATAATCCTAGTACTTCTTGAGAAGTCAGCTCACGGGAAAGTATTTACGTTGTTATCTGCACTTGAGCTGTCAACACCACTACTTCATGGGACATGGCAGGGTATGTAGACATTTAGGGTCCTGGTTATGTCCCCGTCTTAAATTTGTCACCCATATAAGTGGGCCCGTTAAGGTAATGTATAACTGGTTTCATATGTGTAGCCAAGAACAGAAATGATTGTGCCAATAGGAATTCTAACAACCTTACTGTATCTGCTGTGGGACCACTATCAGATACAAGGACTGCCATAGTTGATGGTCAGGATCCACTACCCCTTCCTCAGCAACTGGGGATGAGAAATAAATGTGGCCTTGCCATTACCCAGATCCTTAGAACAAATAACAGAAAATCCAGGCACACCAGAGACAGTAGATATTTATTGAGGCATTTGATGATCAATAAATGTGATGAATTTTCTCCATGCGAGGTAAAGTCTTTCAGGTGTTTAAAAACAATACAAATATTGTGGGTCGTCTCTCTAAAGAGAGTGAGTCTCTCACTGGTCATGTGGGTGAGTTTCAATATGGCACAAAATGAAACTATGCAATCTCTCTCCGGCCAACAGAGTTGATATTTAGTTTATTTTCAGGACTCCCGCGTTTGCTGGTGGCCTCTTTGCGATCTCCAAAGCTTACTTTGAACTGATTGGAACATACGACAACCAGATGGAAATATGGGGAGGAGAGAATGTGGAAATGTCATTCAGGGTAAACGCAAATGCTTATGTTTATAATGCTCACGCCTTGGTTGTGTCTGTTGATAAGCTTTAAATATGAATCGAGGCCCTGAAGGAACCAGCTATTTCTGATAGGTAAAAGGATCATTGATTTAGCCATTTTGTTTTAAATATAACCCAGTTTAAAAACCATTTAAAATGGTTTCTGTCCTAAACCACAGAGTAGAATCAATTCCATTACAATTTTAAAAAAAACACATAGCTTACAGAGAAATCTGCAAATGTATTTAAAGCAAAATGGCAAAATCAATGATCCTTTCACCTATCAGAAATAGCTGGTTACATTCAGGCCCTGTGGCTTAATGTGCAAAAGCCTGTTGTGGAAGTGAGGTACCCAGGCCAAGAAAACCCACCAGTCAATTCCTGGTGTGTGCTCAGTTAGCTGATGTCCAGCAGGGCACCAGTTAAGGCAGCTCAATTGGCACCTGTTCTGGGCGAATGAGGCGTTGGGGGGAGGGGGAATCATCCAATGTTCCTGCTCTTGGTTGCTATCCAGTGAGTTCTGCTGGAAAGTGTGAGATTATTTGGTGACAGCAGGATCAGATGTGGCTCTGGTGCACTCCAGGAGCAAAACCCAGGCTCGCGCATTAAAGAGCAGTTAGGGTGAGGTACCAAAAGGCACCCACAGAAATTTACCGCATCGTAGTTTTTCTTTCAAAGCTGCAAACCCAAGTGTTTTTGCCTGGTTAAGTTTAATATTCTAGATCTTGTTGCACTAAAAATATTTGCAGTGCACAGCAAACTATAATTATTGACTAGTCTTGATATTACCATTAAGCAGTTGATAGACTGAATGTCCTTTTGACCTTTTCAGTGAGACGCACGGGCATCATTTGTGTTTAGATTCTGGAGTGGGGAAGCCCAAACTCCTTCCAGTTGCTGGTTGTTGGAGACGTCTCTATTCGATCTGGAGTGGATTTGAGCCCATATTCCCGAAGCTGAAAAAATACACTTCTGATTGCTGTCATGCCCAGTGCCCGAATTATATTTTAGAAAAGCGAGTTAGGGAGCAGCACGGTGGCGCAGTGGAGTCCCAGGTTCGATCCAGGCTCTGGGTCACTCCGTGTGGAGTTTGCACATTCTCCCTGTGTTTGCGTGGGTTTCACCCCCACAACCAAAAGATAGAAAAAGAAAAACGAGTGGATGTGAATCTTTATTATGAACTCATAATGTCACAAATCTTTCCAATGCCTATATAACTGTTTTGTTTGGAGCTCAGTGTGTAGCTTAGAAGTACATTTTTTTTTAAATGCCATTCTGTGGCTGCATTTGGTACTAAATGATGTAGCCATAAGCCTTGATTGAAACTGACTTTTATTGGTGTGTAAAAGATACATTTTCACTTCACCAATTCAATCATTTTTTAATAGATTATCAAGACAAAAATTGACCGGTGTCAGCCTTGGTTTAGAAGTAACACTGCAGTCACAAGCTTTCTGGGTTCAAGCTCCACTTTGGGACTTGAGCTCAGAATCCAGGCTGCCACTCCAATTTTGGTGTCATCTTTCTGTTGAGGCATTAAACTGAGGTACTGTATATCCCCTTGGGCGGATGTAGAAGATCCCAAAGCATTAATCAAAAAAGGGCAGGCAAATTCTCTTGTGCCCTAGCTCAACCAATGCCTAAAACGGGTGCCATCTGTCATCTGATCTACTCTTATTTCAGTGCTGTTTGAGGGTGCGCAAATTGACTGTTATTTGTTGCCTATATTAAAGCAGTGACAACACTTCAGAATTACTTATTTTGTTAAGGCTTTTGGGACATCCTGAGGTGATGAAAGGTGATGTCTGTCATAGGAAAATGGAATTGTTATTCATTTATATATTTTAAGAGCAAGTCTCACGTTGTGCGGGTAGATCCTCTCCTTGCTTTGTCACTTTGTCTGTTTCTAGCTGATTACACTTCTGAAGTGCCTTTGGATGTTTTCTCTGCGAAAGGCACTTTTGTTTTGTTCTTTTTCATGGGATGTGGGCAAGACCAGCATTTGTTGCCCATTCCCAATTGCTTGTGTTTTGAGTGGCTTGCTACGAGTAAAGTCAACCACCTAGTTGTGGGTCTGGAGTCACATGTAGGCCGTACCCGATTTCCTTCCCTGAAGGGCGTGAGTAAACCTACATAAATGCAGAAGAAATCTTTCCCTGCTGTTTCTCGGGAACTTGTACAACCCCAGCCATTTCTTCACCAAATCGGTTTTCTCCATTCTGTTCTTGAAAGATCCCAGTTTCAGCCCCTCCAATAGTCATTCCCAACTCCAGCAAGCAAAACATAAGGGCCCTGAGTGCTCTTTTTAGGAAGATTCGGGAATGATTGGTAATTTTGCAACATCAATGTGTTCCTTCAAGGATTATTTGGCGGAAAAATCTAAAGGAAGTGTAATTTAAATGGCCGAGTTCTATTTTGCAGCAGGGGGTATATAGAGGAGAAATCTAAAGGGAAACCATTTTACCTAATTTGAAATAAGGATTGAAAATTGCAGCAATAATATCTGGATGTTATGAAAGGGGAGAAGATCTTGCCTGAGAGAGTTGTGGGTGAAGGGAAATGAGGCCATAAATGCAGTAGCAGTGCTTGGATCAGGATGGGCTCAACTTGCTCACTTGAATTTGCCTTTTATCTTAATCAACATTTAACCAAAGTTGCACAATAAAAGAACGAGACTATCGAGCAAAAGCACAGATTAACTTAACCCCAAAGAACTAAACTAAACCCCCTAATAGCTAACTGACTAGTTCCTTCAAAAAGGAAATGAATGGCTGCCATCTTAGTTGGAACCCTTCTACCGCCCCCTAATGGTGTACTTAACCTTCTCCAACAAAAACACGAGGTCACCCAACCAAGCTGAGGCACTGGGTGGATTTTTTTCCTGACTTTTCTGGGCAGTTCACTAGCATCATTTAGGATCCTTACCCCATTAATTATGTATATTTAAAGAAAATACCCCCTGAAACTAAGAGAAAAGGGCAAAAAGTGCAGTACTCTCACAGGAACCACCTTGTGCACGTCTTCCCCTACATAATGCCACTGGAGGTCAAATTTATTTTTCTAAGCTGACTTGTGGACATGGAATATGCTTTAATTTGTGAAGTATTACGTAAACACTGCTGTGTACTTTGTGTATCTGAACAATAATTAATTTTGGGTAGCAGCACCTCTAGCCACTTAGACCTACATGGAATGTCTGGGCTAATTGACGGAACAAAGCTGGTGCTTTTGGATTGAGGTGCTGAGACAAGATCCACCAGAAGATGGCGCAGTTGTGCAATGTCATTTAATGTCAGTGATTCATTCCAAAGAATATATTTTCCGAACTTGACTGCCATAGCTGGGTTTAGGCTTTTGATGTCTATATTAACAGATGGACTGGATGAGTGTCTATTCTGTAAAACATGCAAGAATTAACTCCTTCAAGACCCCAGGAACTTGAGTATGTGGGCTGACACTGAAGGAAGTG
The DNA here is from genome assembly GCF_902713615.1 of Scyliorhinus canicula. Classification (NCBI taxonomy): domain Eukaryota; kingdom Metazoa; phylum Chordata; class Chondrichthyes; order Carcharhiniformes; family Scyliorhinidae; genus Scyliorhinus; species Scyliorhinus canicula. The sequence continues at coordinate 11,625,788 of NC_052173.1, read as the reverse complement.
CTGTATTACATGCCATTTTTCAGATGAGACGTGCCCAAGGCCCATTTGCCCCCTCGGGTAGGTGTGAAAGATTCCACAGCACTTTTTCAAAGAAGAGCGGGGTGTCCTCCGTGGTTTCCTGGTCAATAGTTATCCCTGAACTGATTATTTGGTCGCTAATATGGCTGCAGAATTTTGCTGTGCGCAAATTGGCTGCTGCGTTTCCTGCAACAGTGATTACACTTCAGAAGTTGTTCATTGTCTATGAAGTGTTTGGAACATCCTGAAGTTGTGAAAGGCATGATTTAAATACCAACTAAAATGCTCAAGACTGTTTGATGGACAGATCGAATGTGGTCAAAGACCGATTGTAGGTTCTTTTTGGATGGGAGAGTAAGATGAGTTAAATGGCCTTCCTCAACCGTGGTGATTTTCTAAACGGGAAAGAACTGAAGAATAAAGCTTTCTTTTTAACGCAGAGCGCAAATTGTCTCTAATGGGAAC